>NW_024386730.1:116981-252873 GCF_900408965.1 Simochromis diagramma
CCTATACCCCCCACAGAAATTATATCGAGACCAATCCACACTGGTGAAAAATGAAAAAAGAGAGTGTAGGAAAGCTGAGCGCAGATGGAGAAAAACAAACCTCCAGGTTCATTATGACATTTATAAAGAGAAACTTCACAATTATAATTTACAACTGAGGAGTGCAAGGAGGTCCTACTTCTCTGACATCATCACTAAAAACAGCCATAATGCTCGGGTCTTATTTTCTACAGTTGACAGGCTAACAAACCCTCCTGTGTCAGTGGCAGCTGAACTTCATTCGACCATGGCCTGCAATGACTTTGCCAAATTCTTCACAGACAAAATCCAAAAAATTAGACAAGCAATTGGTACATCAACAGCAGATCCAGGATATGTACTGTGTCCACCAAAAAACTGTTTAAACACCATGAAACAGTTTCAACCTATTAACAGCAAAGACCTGGAGGACATCTTAGGTCAACTGAACTCCTCCTCCTGCTGTTTAGATGTCCTGCCAACAAGTTTTTTCAAAAAGGTCTCAAAGACTTTAGAGTCAGACCTGTTACAGATCGTCAACTTTTCTTTATTATCAGGTGTGTTTCCAGAATCACTAAAAACTGCTGTAATCAAACCTATACTGAAAAAGGACAATCTTGACAAGACACAAATGAACAACTACAGGCCGATCTCAAATCTCCCGTTTTTAAGTAAGATCATTCTTCCCTGCTTAGCCTCTATGTCCTTGTCTTGTCTTGTGTGCATCTACTTTCCCTGGAACAGTCTCTCACTGTCGTTCTCTAAAACCTAAAAGAGAATTATGGATTTGATCAACTGGTCTCTGACTGCTATTGACACCCTTTTCTCAACGAGAAGTCGGGGCTCGGGAGAGCCTGAGTGCCCTGGAGGGACTTTCCCTGCCGGTTACACGATGGACGGGTGGCAGAACTGGAGGACCGTGTGCCTGGCGGGACTGTCGATCGAGGACGCTGAAGATATCTACCTATTCGGAACCATGATAACAGGGTTCATGCTGATCGGCGTTGGCCTAGCCCTGGTTTATCAGAGAAATAAGAGAGCGGAACCGGCTGTTCAAACCCCCACAAGGCTGCCCGCTGGATTCGAAGCGACGGGACGAGGCGCGACCTCTCACAACGAACGTAATATGGTCAACACCTTGGAGACACTTACAGCTGCTGTGAAGGCTCAAAACAACACCATTGAGCGTATGAGGGGAAACATCAGAGAAAGGCCTGCTCAAAATGACACCCTTGAGCGACAGTTGGAAAACATCGCGGAACGGATCACTGAAGTTGTGAGGTCTCAGAATCAAAAGACTGACAACACCATGGAACAGAAGTTTGATACCATCATGAGGAGGCTCGCGGCTCTCCAACGGGAGATCGAGGGACCAGTGTCGGAGGGCTAAATTCGAGCTGCTCACAAAGGAGAAATCAACAATATTCAACATTTGGACACCACGGCGCCAGCTGCTAGGCCCAAAGCTGGAGCCCACCAAAACAACTCCCTGATAACGACTGTGTGATGACTATTCTTCCCGTCCCACGAAGGCCACCTGGGTTGGCTGGCAGACTGTTTACTTAGCCCTGATAGAGCGAAGGACACTGTCTCCGCTGAACTCTGGACACGCATACACATACACTTACACTGATAAGCACGCACTCATCCCCCTCCCTTCCAAACGCCTTTGATGCTTGTTTCCTGCGGGGGGAGATAGCGGGTCTGCGCACCGCGCTGAAATGATAGCATGGTGTAGGACGACTGCTGTGTTCCTTCGTTTACCCCCCACCCCCCTTTCCATCCCCTGTGGCTTGTCACGTGTTCTACTGTTGTGCTGTGGACATTAATGTGCTCTCTGTGCAGAGGAGTTTTTTTGTTTCCTGTTCTCATGCTGTCCTCCCATAGGTTGCCCAGCGTGTGAAGAGGTCTCTTTTTTTCCTCTTGTACCTTTCCCATTGTTGTGTAATTTGTTTTCAATGTTATTCTCTGCAACGCTGCCGATCTCTGACTGTATTCCCATGTGATGTCTTTGTTGTGTGTGTAAGTCGGGGGGGGTCCTATTCCTCTGTGGGGCAACCTGCATATGGCCAATAAAGCATTCATTCATTCATTCATTCATTCATTCATTCATTCATTCATTGAAAAAGCAGTTTCTCAACAGCTCAGTTACTTCTTAAAACAGAATAATTGCTACGATGCCTTCCAGTCAGGTTTTAGACAGAACCACAGCACTGAAACCGCTCTGACCAAAGTGTTTAATGACATATGTCTGAATACAGACAGTGGAAAAATGTCAGTCCTAGTTTTACTGGATCTCAGTGCAGCATTTGATACGGTTGACCACAACATATTACTCAAACGACTGGAGAACTGGACAGGTCTTTCAGGAACTGTACTAAACTGGTTCAAAACATACTTAGAAAACAGGAAATACTTTGTATCAATAGGTAACTTCACATCTGAGCAGACAAGTATCACATGTGGAGTTCCCCAAGGTTCCATCTTGGGACCCCTTCTGTTTAACATTTACATGCTCCCACTGGCACAGATTATAAACAACAACAAAATAAACTATCACAGCTATGCAGATGACACACAAATATATATCACAATGTCACCAGGAGACCGAGGCCCTGTACAGGCTCTTGGTAAATGCATTGAGGAAATCAATGACTGGTTGTGCCACAATTTTCTCCAGCTAAACAAAAACAAAACTGAAGTAATAGTCTTTGGCGCCAAAGAAAAACGATTACAGGTCACCAGAGAACTTCAATCTATACATCTAAAAACCACAAACCAGGCGAGAAATTTGGGTGTAGTGATGGATGCAGACCTAAACTTAGAAAAACACATTAAGACAATAACAAAGTCAGCTTACTATCACCTCAAGAATATATCAAGGATAAAAGATCTGATGTCTCAACAGGACCTGGAAAAACTAGTCCATGCATTCATCTTTAGTAGGCTTGATTACTGTAACAGCATCTTTACAGGTCTACCTAAAAAATCAGTCAGACAACTACAGCTCATTCAGAACTCTGCTGCTCGAGTCCTCACTAAGACCAAAAAAGTGGACCACATCAGTCCAGCTCTGAGGTCCTTACACTGGCTGCCTGTCCGTCAGAGGATAGACTTTAAAGTTCTGATGCTGGCCTATAAAGCTCTGAATGGTTTAGGACCAAAATACATCAATGACCTCCTGACCCAGTATGAACCATCCAGATCCCTCAGGTCATCTGGATCCGGTCTTTTATCAGTTCCCAGAGTCAGAACCAGACACGGAGAAGCTGCATTCAGCTTTTATGCTCCTTATATCTGGAACAAACTCCCAGAAAGCCTCAGATCAGCTGAAACACTCAGTTTATTTAAATCCAGGTTGAAGACTCACCTGTTCTCAGCTGCATTTGAATAAAGCACCAAATCCACACTTTAAGCTTAAATTGCAAAACTTACATTTAACTACTGATTTTATTTACTGTTCTGATTTTATCTGTTTTGATTTTATATACTGTTGTTTGTTTGTTTGTTTGTTTGTTTGTTTGTTAATTAGTTAGTTTATTTGCTTGTTTTAATCAATTTTAAATCATGCTTTTTATTTGTTCTTGTTTCTAATGTCTCTGTAAAGCACTTTGAATCACCTTGTTGTTGAATTGTGCTATACAAATAAACTTGCCTTGCCTTGCCTTGCCTAAGTCTAGAGACATTAACAGTTGGTGATTAAAAATCAATAAGGAAGACTAAAATATAACAGTAGAAAGCACTCATGCTGTTTACGGACTAGCGACGAATGGTGCAGCAAATGTTGAATCTAATGTTTTAATAAACAGAACAGTAAAATAAACATTGTAGTTCCAGTAAATTATTTTAGTGAAGTTGCTTAAAGTGCTGTTGTTTATTTGTAAGGTGACATCAGCACATTAGAGTCTGAACATTTAAACTGGACTCACTAAAACACTGAAACTTACCATCCCGCAGCCCGATAAAGGAGACATGGAAATCACATTAGCTTGTCTGCAGATCAAAGTGAAATCAATGTCATTGAACAGATATTTTAGGTGAACTACAATTTTAACTGATTTTTTTTTAAACTGTGTTCTAGAAGCTGCAGTTCAAGCAGAGTAAAAATGACTCAGCAGAATAAAATCAAGTACAAAACATTTACAAACTCACCAAATTTCTATGTTCATTTATAAGCAAAATGTGGTTTTGAAATGCAAATCACTGCATTGTGGTTTTAGTTACAGTTTGAGCTTGAGCTCAAAGTTTGGATATTGAGCTTGTATAAATATATCTTGTCATACCTGGGTTGTAGGTGTCATGATGGTCTTAATTTTTCTCCCTTGTACTCCACCCTTCTTGGCATATATCTTTATAACATTTGCCAAATAACTATACAGCTGGGAGAAGAACTTCAACTGCAAATGGAGTGTCATAATTCTCTTGAATTCTGCACTCACCTACAAAAGGCAGAATAATAATCCAATAGACAAAACTCACTTTGGCTAATAATAAGGATACATTTATAACTGAGATTTACACAGCACATTTCAAAAACCCCAGGATACTTAAAAAAGGAAGACAACACAAATAATTAACTAAGGATTGTGTTGCCATTATTCAGTACGCATTTAAAGATCAGTCAAGTCTGTTCAATACACGTGAATGCATAATCCATTAGTTTCTTGTATATTACATATATTATATTACATTATATATTACACATTCATATATTCCTATTTATAGTTGAGTCATTAAATCCCATTTGGTCATAAGTTACTTCTATATAATATTCAAATGGAAGCAAAATATTGATGTTTTTTCAAAGCCATTTAATGACCTCACACACATGGAAGAGAGCTGGACACCTCATTTTGAAATCAGTGATCATCGGTGCTTCACATACCTCTTGCCTGAGAGCAAAGGTCTTCTCCATCATTGCAGCCACCCTGTGGTCATTGTTTTCTTTTCTTAACCTCTGATGTAACCTTATATTACATCTATGTGTGTTTTTAATGTCATTAGTCTTAGAGGCCCAACAAAGTAGTCTGCCAAAGAGTATTCATCGGCAAGTTCAGTCAACACAGTCGCTCTGCTTGGACATGCAGTCAGCTCAAAGGCTCTGGAATGTTCCCTGTAAGCCTTTTCACTATGAAACACAAGCTCTCCTGAACAATACAATACAGGTGGACTTCAGATGTACCAGGGAATGTCTTTGAAATAGTCTGAGCCATTTCTTCTTTCAAAACATCAACGGGAACTGTTGAGACATTTATGACCTGTAAAGGAATGTTTTTAATACTAGATGACCCCAAATGATATGAATTAAAAATGACCACTTTACCTAAAATACCATTTGACAATTAAACATTTGTTATCTTTAAAGGAGGGTACTGCAAGTCTCCAAGTTTATCAAGCAGAAAAATATTTAATTTAAAAAAAATAATTAAGAAACAGGAAAAATTATCTGTTCATGTTTTGTCTTCCCTCCTCATTGTACTAAGAACACATCAATTGTTAAATAAAATACTATGCAACAGTTGCAACTTACAAACTTACAAATTTCAACAACCCACACACAACACAACAGTTTCTGTGGTAAAGCCAAACTAGCTTGTGTGCAGAGTTTGAGTTATAAACAGTATCTACATTTTGAATAGCTAATTCTTTCATATTAGGATATCATGCTTGTGCTAGCATGAAATTCTGCTATATTGTTACACTAATGTGTTAGCTAGCTAGAGTGGTATAAACAGCCAGCTTTAAAAAACTAAACAAAAATGTGAATAAATAGAACTGAAAAGAATCGACAAACTGATGATACCTTTGCACAAAAAGTATTTTCATCAAGATGGATGAAGACAGAATGACTCTTACTTTTCCAAGATGATGGTGAAGCAAATCATGAGCTTTCCTGCCTCCTGTGGTTTAAAATCACGTGTGAACTTGTGATATCGCGAGTCTTGAAGGTAGCTAACCACTATTATCAGATTTTATCATGTCATATCAACAAGAATACATTTAAGAGGTGTTAAGTTGGTAAATTGCATGTAGATCTTATATGATTTCATTACATTCACCTTAGAGACAAACATTTATTTTGTTCAAATTACATGTTCGAGTCCTGTAAATGCAATAACCTTGACTTCATCTACTTTTTCTCAGGCAGGTGTGAGCGAGAGTCTACAGCTTTCTACCCCCACGTCTAATCCCTTTACTTTCAGGGCCGTGTCCACTTAAACCTACACTGTATGGTTATATGGCATTTTAGTTCATATAAAGCATAACATTGAGGCACTTCAAATAATTTCATCTCAACAGTATTCATGAGTTCTTTACGAAACTGTCTGTTCATTTTGAGTCTACGTTCATGCCTGTTTCCATCTGTTTCACACAGTGGAAGTGGCCTCAGTTTAGTGGTGATGTTGTAACTACGTTTGGTTAATGCCTCAACTCTGTGGTGTGCAGACAATCATAGACAACCAATTATTTATCTTTTAGAGATTATGTTTATTATGTGGATATGAACAGAATGTTCTGGTCTGGCAGACA
Source organism: Simochromis diagramma (assembly GCF_900408965.1). Lineage (NCBI taxonomy): Eukaryota > Metazoa > Chordata > Actinopteri > Cichliformes > Cichlidae > Simochromis > Simochromis diagramma. Next base: position 123,531 of record NW_024386730.1, read on the forward strand.
CATTATACAAGAACAGTAGGTTTTAGTAGCACAGAAGCTGAATGTCACTTCAAAATTCAAAAGAACAAATCAACTTGTAGCTCTTCTCATTAAATAAGCAGTAATTTAACATGCTTGTTTCATATAGCAGGCACAAAGATGTTAATACACAAAACTGTAACCCACATCATACTGATATCCCATGAACTGCCAGTTATTCAGCTCTGTTATTTATCTCCTATCTCTGAGAGGGGCTACTGAGCAAACACAGATCACAGGATGTAATAACATCAGGTTAAATGTATAAATGTTCACACCATTACATTCAAGGTGAGATCAAATCTGCACACATTCAAATAGCAGGTCAGGAAACTTTTACAGCGACAGGAAACAAAGACAAACATTGAAAAGCAACACGTGTAAAACTTTATCAGTAAACAAACTGGTATAAAGATAAAATAATAAATAATCTTGACGTGTTTAAACTGAAGAGTCTCCTTCATGGAAGAACAAGTTAAGGCTTTATAGATCAGAGGAAACATGTGACTCTGCAGCTCCATGTAACACATTTCTCTTTGGTTTCATAATAATATCAGATTATTCAGTCACTCAGTTCTAGCTGATAAATGGACCCTGAGCACTTTGTGTTGTGTTTGTGTTGTCAGTCAGTGTCTGTAATTATTGTGTAACATCTAAACATGAGGATCAGTCTGTGAGTCTGACCTCACAAACAGCTGAACCTGAAGATGACACAAACTCACTGATTCTGATATTGTGACAGAGACGACGCTGAATTCATCACTGTGAACAAACTTATTTCTGTCGACATCAGAGACAAAGAAGATGTTTGTCACATAAAATGGTTTTTGTTGTTGAATATCACTGATCTTATTCTCAGATTTGTAACTTTTCTTTGTTTGAATGATGAAGTCCTGAATGTTCCACATATAAATAAGGCAAAAGTGTAAATAACACTGTTTAAGAACATAAACTCTTCCACTGAGATGAGCGACTAACCTGGAAGCTAAAACAAACTAATAACTAATAATGATGCACACAAAGCAAACAAACAAAAACGGGAACTTCAAATCTCTGAGAGCTGACTGATGTCCTCTGAATGTTTAATAACACTAAATGAAGTCTGGCTCAGCAGGAGACTCAGACTCCAGGAGTTCAGCTGTAAAAAACTCACATTTCAAACAGACTGCAATTCAGCAGGTTGATGGTACGGATCCTGACTCTTTGTTTTTTCATGTTTTCTGTAGATCAAAAATCCAACAACAGCAGCAACAAGAAGGACAGCAGAAACTATCAGACCAACTATGAGTCCAACAGATCCATCCTGTTTGTCTCCTCCTGTCTGACCTGCAGGCGAGAAACAGGTGTGAGGTGTCAGCTGTCAGGTAGGTGATGAGTGAAGAACAGAACAGAATCCATTTCCTCTTCAAAATGCTGTCAGACATTATCTACTGCACTCTGATCACATCACTCAGACCAGCTGCTTTCTACAAAGTCTCATCAACAACATCTTTAGAAACAAACATCAACAACCAGGAAGCAGCTTCACCTCTGATCACACTAGGGCTGCCACAAACGATTATTTTGATAGTCGACTAGTCACCGATTATTTTTGCAATTAGTCGACTAATCAGATCATGCATCCATTGGAGGTAAAACGTACAGCTTAAAGCATACGTTTTACGTATATAAGAGCAGATGCATAGTAATAATGCATCTGCTCTTATATAACTATCATTAGCTTAAAGCTTTAAGTGTTTAAGGTATGTGTTAACTAAAAATAAAGACAAGATGATTGTCAGATTGTTTCGGTGAAGTTTAATAAACTCCTTGCTATCTAAAGTATAACGGGACAGCGGAATATATTCTCAAGCATCTCATACTTCTGATTATCAGTTGTCTGCTTGACGTTTATTCAGCTGTGTAAAGACTATAACTTTAATCTCAGCCAAACCGATTTACTTAGGAACAAATAAAACACTGAAAAAAGCCAAACAATAACATTTTTAAGTTATCCAAGTGACTTATATATCATGTTTAACCTGAGTAGCGAAAGACCGCGGTGGGTTTGAAAACGATTTGCGGGGAGTCCGGTGTGCTCACCGGCTCTAGTGAGCCTTGCCCCCAGCTAGCTATCGAGCTAGTGGCTAACAGACGTCTCCGAAAACGTCGGAGCGCTTTTGAAAATATGTGGTGTCCTGATAAACTGAGCAGATATTTGAGGTTTACACAGCTACATTCTCGCCTGAAAATATTCTAACCGTTTATTTTGTGACCCAGAAAGAATAATAAGAGTAATATTACAACTAACTAGCTGCCGCCATTTTGGAAACTGAGCTGGGCCGCGCTATGAATTCTGGGACACAGCTTCTTCTTCTTCGGGGTTTAACGGCAGCTGGCATCCTTGTACATGCAGTGCTGCCATCTTCTGTTTCAGTCCGTTATTACACTCTTAAATCCTACTACTTATTCCTGCGTCTTTTGTGATCTTACAAAGCTTCAAACGACGCGTCGACTATTAAATCAGTCGTCGACGATTTTGATAGTCGACGTAATCGTGACTAGTCGACTAATCGTGGCAGCCCTAGATCACACACACACTCAACTCTACTCACTCACCTGGAGGATCAACATGAAGGTGGATGATGCTGATGGGCTTTGAACTGCCTCCACCTCTGGGAATGACAACACACTCGTATGTTCCAGTGTCATTAATCGTCACATTGTTCAGAATCAAAGACGCGTCTCCATCCTTCATCTGTCTGTCCAGCAGATCCACCCGGTTCTTAAAAGATGGATGCTGGTCGTCTGGATCAATTCGCTTATTCTTGTACAAAAGCACATATTCATCTCCCAGGTCAGCTCTGCTCCATTTTACAACACTGATGGTGTTATTATTTGGAGCTCGACATGTCAGAGTGACGTCCTGTCCAGACTCAGCTGTGATGTTTTTCTGGTCTGAAAGAGGAAACAATACAGAGCAGATTGAAGTGAGACGCTGGAACTGACTGCAGGTCAGATTTGAAAGAAGCCCTCCCACTCTCAGCTTCATACAGCAAAGGGACTGTTACTCATATAACAACCTTCTCCTCAGCTGATCATTCACACACACACACACACACACACACACACACACACACACACACACACACACACACACACACACACACACACACACACACCACTGTTATCTCTGCCTCAGTGCTTTCTCAGATTTGCACTCTGACCAGCAACAACTCAGGGTTCAGTATCCTGAGGAGAAAGTTCTTGTCCAAGGAGACTTTAACATGCAGGCTACAGGAGCCAGTGATCGATCCACTGACCTTCAAACGGATAAATGATCCTCTATCTCGTGAATTAGGAATGGCCATGCACCACCAACAGAAAAGAGAAAGAGCTCTGAGATGGTTGCAGTGAATGTCAACAGTAGTAAAAATGTAATAAAATCTAATCTATTAGTCTCAAAGAAGTCATCCATTACAGGATTAAATGACTACAGGCCTGTCTCCCTGACATCTGTGGTCATGAAGTCCTTTGAGAGACTCGTGTTGAGACACCTGAAGGGCATCAAAGCCTCAGCTGGACACCCTGTAGTTTCCCTACTGGGCAAACAGGTCATCTGAGGATGCATCAGTATGGGACTGCAGTAAATCCTGCATCACCTCAACCAACCTGGGACATGCGCCAGTAATCTGTATCCAACAAAGTCATCCCAGACATCCTGCAGCAGAAGCTCACCCAACTTACTGTGCCCACCTCCACCTGTCAGAGGACTACCAGCTTCCTCAAGATTCAAATTTCAAGATTCAAGATTCACATCATGCACACAGACCATCAACAGTGGGCTTCACCAGAGGTGTGTTCTCTTGCCACTGGTCTTCTCTCTCTACACCAATGACTGCACCTCAGGAGAAGCATCTGTGAAACTCCTGAAGTTTGCAGATGACACCACTGTCACTGGTCTGACTGGGAACAATCGAGTTATCCTAAAGACAGTAGGTGGACCAGTTGCTTCCAGTCAAAGACTGTCAACACTCCACCTTCCAGCCTTTCAACAACTGTGAATCACTTCAGATTATTAGGATCCACCTTTTCAGAGGAACTAGTCCTTACACATATAAACCATTTTTCATTAGTACCCAGTTGGATCAGCTCAACACTGTATGACTCAGCTCGACTCTTTTTCCATTACAATTGAGAACAGCTTAATAAACAATCATATGATCCTATGAGCAAGCACTGTGGTGACAGTGGGAAGGAAAAACTCCTTTTAACATTAAGAAACATCCAGCAGAACCAGGCTCAGGGAGGGGAACGCATGTGCTGTGACCAAGGGCTGGAAGACAGGAATAATTGAGATATATGGACGGTTGGCAATTGGCCTATAATGAGCCAAGACAGCTGGGTCAGGAAGTTGCGTTTTTGAAGTAAAAGTTTACCAACTACCAGTTTGAAGGCCTGTGGCACATAGCTGATTATTACAGACAGGTTGATCGTGTTTAAGATTGAAACATTAATTCATGGTAAAAGTCATTAACCAGGTACTAAAAAGTGCCCATTATCAGGTACTACCACACGATGGAAAACTAAAATCCACGCTGAGCCGACTACGGTAGGTAGAAATGGAAAAAAAGGCTAATAGGCTATTAAAGAGAAGGCCAAACAGAGGTTGTTTTCCTGTGGTAACTCAGGAATTGCAGCGTCTCACAGTAAAATGCAAAAGCGTTTCAAAAAGAAGAGATTAATGCGACAGCAAATCATTCGTACACTTCCTGTATCGCTAAATTAGTTCACGGACTTTCCCGTCAGAATGCGTCATAGAGCAATTTTAGTGGCTACAACTTAACACGCTGCACACATAAGATGGTTTCTCCCAGCAGATAGTTTATATTTCACTTTAATGTGCTGCGTGTAAAAGAATCAGTAAACACTGGCGCTTCCTGCTGTTTTTAAACCGAAACTCTGAACCAGGAAATGTGTCCAGCATCTGTTAACGAGCTGATCTAGAGACAGACACCTTCATGAAAACACTGGAGTTAAATTCAACATAACTCGTTAAACCATTATTGAAAAAGATGCTCCAAGTTGTGGCATCTGAAGGTGCCACCGGGGATGCCAGTAACCGAGTCACTCTTTCATCATATTTATCTCAGAATAAAGTACCGGCCAGTTTAAACAGCAGCTTTAAACATGTTTGACTTTATAATAACTAAATTTAACCTGCACAGACGAAGGCAACCAGACAAGTCCAAAACGCAATATATATTTTGGCAGCCATCACAGTTGGGGTAACGGGAACCAAGGGTTGATCAAACACTTCCGCATTATGTGTTGTGATGCGTTTCGTTGCACTCGGAAGGCTGAGTAAGACCCTTGCCACTCGCTCGCACTGTGAAGGTTTTCATTTACTACTTTGCAAGCTAGAGCCATTCATTGATCAGTAGCAGAGCGGTGCAATGCTAGCCTTGTTGCAGGTAAAATCATGACTGCAGGTTGTTCATGTTAGAGTTTGGTCAGTGCTCTGTGCACGGATTATTTAGCAAGTCTAAAATACACCACAGTGGGGAACAGATTCAAAGGATTCAGTTTTATTACAGGTACATTCCCCGCCTCCATCTTGGATTGTTAACTTGAGCTTCATGAAGCTGCTCTGACTTTCCCCGTTTGAAATACAGACTGAGGACGTGATCAATCTGAAAATTCCGACTGAGATCTGCTCCTCCAGCTACTCCATTTCTTCTTCGTCTAATTTGTCTTCTTCTTTGTGATGTGAATGGTTGTTGGCCAATCAGCTTACAGTACCAATGGTACTTTAGCGTTACCTACTGGAGTGACTGGAGAATAGCAGGAGGAAAATTTGTACGGTAAAAAACCCCAAAACGAAACAGAATTATATAAAAACAACTGAAAAACAAAACTACCAGTCCTACCAAGATGTTTGACACACACATATATTTTCTTTATCTTTACTACTTACCTAATACAAACAGACATCAAATATATGAAGCAAGAGATATGGAATTATGTGGCAAAGAATAAGAGAGAATAAGAACTCTAAATATGTTTTATATTTTAGATTACACTAAGTAGCCACCTTTTGCTTTGCAGAGAAATTTCAGTCTGCCTTTAAGCCACGGCACAGCACTGAAACGGCCTTGCTTAGAGTTCTCAATGACCTATTTGTAAGCACTGACTCTGGACGCTCTGTGGTCTTGGTTTTATTGGACCTTTCCTCTGCTTTTGATATGGTTGATCATAACATTCTTCTACTAAGACTTGAGCATACTGTGGGTATAAGAGGCACTGCCCTCAACTGGTTTAAATCTTATCTTGCTGACAGGTCTTTTTTGGTTAATTTGGGCAACTTCTCATCTTCCTCTGTACCTGTACGCTGTGGTGTGCCTCAAGGATCTGTATTAGGCCCTATTCTCTTTTCACTATATCTGCTCCCTCTTGGAGCAATTTTTGAGAAGTATAATATTGCCTTTCATTGCTATGCTGATGATATACAGATTTATTTTGAGATTACCGACGATCTTGCTATGTCTTTTCACTATTTTCGTGAATGCATGCGTGAGGTTAAAGGTTGGTTCAAGAGTAATTCTCTTGTCCTGAACGAAAAGAAAACGGAGATCGTGGTGTTTGATAGTAAAATCCCCCGCGACCAACTGTGTGCTGCTCTGATGCCTTTTGCTAGCTCTCCCTCTGACTATGCCAGTAATTTGGATACTGGATAGCTCGCTTAAATTTGACAAGCAAGTGTCTGCTGTTTTGAGGTCTAGTTTTAATCAGCTGCGCCTCATTTCTAAGGCTAAGCGCTATATTCCGCACATTGATCTGGAAAAACTCATTCACGCATTCGTGACTTCCAGGTTGGACTACTGCAACTCTCTTTACATTGGCCTTTCCTCCACCCTTCTCGTTAGATTTCAGACTGTCCAGAATGCGGCGGCACACCTTTTGACAGGAAGCAGGAAGTTTTCTTCCATCACTCCTGTTCTTGCTGGCTTGCACTGGCTTCCAATTAAATACCGTATTCAATTTAAAATATTACTTTTCACCTACAAAACCATTAATAACTTGGCGCCGAGCTATCTCAATGAGCTTCTCAGGTTACACACTCCTGTCAGAGCACTTAGATCTGCTACCCAAATTCTTCTGGAGCAACCTCGTTCTCGGCTGAAGTCTCGCGGTGACCGCGCATTTGCTGTAGTTGCCCCGGTCTTATGGAACAACCTTCCTGTCGCTATCCGGGCGTCTGACTCTATGCCACTGTTTAAATCACGGCTTAAGACTTATTTGTTTAATCTTGCCTTTCCACCTAGTTAACACTTGGTGTGCGCTGGTACATTTTTTATTCTTGTGAACTACTTTTATATCTTATGATTGTCAAGGTTTTTATAATTGATACGTGCCAGGTCCTTTCTCTTTTCCTTCCCATTTCCCTTTTCCTATTTTATTTTTGTCAAGCACCTTGGTATACCCTTGGTTTTTTAGTGTGCTTTATAAATAAAGTTTATTATTATTATCATTATTTTGCTTTACTGACAGCACCATAAACCATTGGCCTTCTCTCAGTCAGCGAGCTTATTAATGATGTAGTCACCTGTAGTCACCTCCATCATTAGTTTAAGAACTGAAGGTCAGTCAGTCTGGAAAATTGCTAAAAGTTTGAATGTTTCCCCAAGTGCAGTTGCAAAAAACATCAAGTGCTACGATGAAACTGGCTCACATGAGGACGGCACCAGGAAAGAAGACCAAGAGTCACCTCTGCTGCTGAGGATAAATTCATCTGAGCCACCAGCCTCAAAAATCACAAGTTAACAGCACCTCAGATCAGAGCCCAGATAAATGTCACATAGAGCTCCAGTAGCAGACACATTTCTACGTCACTTCTTCAGAGAAGACTGGTGAATAAGGCCTTTATGTTTAAATAGCTGCTAAGAAACTACGACTAAGGAAAAGCAACAAGCAGAAAAGAGATTTGTTTGGGCCAAGAAACTCAAGGAATCTCAAGGCTCATGCTGTCATCACACAAGTTTTGGGGTTATTATTACAAGTTGCGTTTAACATCGCTCTTTAACCCATTATTGAAAAAGCTGCTGTAAGTTGTGGGATCTGAAGATGCTGCCGGGGACGCCAGTAACTGAGTCAGTCTTAAACCAACCGATACTTTCCTCTGTTACAAACAGGATGAAAAGTAGCACATTTAAAACATGTTTGACTTTATAACAACTAAATCTAACCTGCACAATTAGAACCAGCAAAGTCCAGTAAAATGGTAGATATATTTCAGCAGCCATCACAGGTAACGGGAAATCAAGTTTGATAAAAACACTTCCGCAATAGCTGTTGTGATGCATATTGACCTTCTTTTTTTCTTCGTCATCTACGTTGTCTTTGTCTTGTACGTTGCTGCCTACTGGACGGGAGTGTGATCGGAGAACATAAACAGCAGGGTGTAAGATGCTAGCAGGCATGGCATATGTGGAACACCAAGTGTCATGCCAAGGTAAGCATCCCCGACAGAATCTGTTTCCCCTGAGTCAGGAGCAGGATCTGGCCAATAAGAGCGGACCCAGTTGACTCCACCTCCTTTCCAACAACTAGACACGGAAGTAGTGATGTTTCACATTAGTGAAAGTATTGTTCCATTACCGTTCAGTTTACGGGTTACAATAGCAAATGATTTATTTATTATTCTAACGTGTTATTGGATGGGATTATTTTAATGAACCAAGGACATTTTGTCTGATATTATTTGTATCCCACCGTAACTTTACTGTATAAAGAATTAACATCTCCAAAATTTCAGGAGTAGTTATTCATTATAAGAAGTATTTGTAAACTAATAATTAAGATTATGGGATACTTTGTCCGTCATTTGGAAAGCCCAGTGCGTGCTTGCGACACAAGGGAAACATATTCTGTCGGGGAAACTTAACTTGGCACAACTCCCACATAAACAAACATCTGTCCTAAGTATGGCCTGAAAATCCCGAGGTCAAATTGGGACATACCCCGTGGTTGAGAATCCTGGGGGGTTTCCAGATAAAGACAGACAAACTGGTGATGGCTAACCACCTGGACATAGTGGTGGTTGACAAACAGAGGAAGACAGTCGTAGTGGTACATGTATGAGTGAGGGGAACGCAAGAAGCTCGAGACATACCACGGGCCCAGAGAAGAGCTTTATAAGATGTGGAGGGTGAAGGTCCCAGTGGTGATCGGTGTGCTCAGAGGAGTAACTCCTATACTGCAGAGTGAGTGATTCCAGAGGATCCCAGGAGCAACATCGGAGATCTCTGTCCACGAGAGCGCAGTTCTAAGAACACTTAAGATACCACTCAGGACGCTCAAGCTCCCAGGCCTGTGGTGGAGGACCCGGCCTTAAAGAGAAATACTGCCCGCTTGATGTGGGTTGCATAGCCTTGTGTTGGAGAGGAAGGTCACCAAAAATGTTCAGATTGAGTTTCAGTCGAGAGATGTTTAAAGTCATTTTTAGCCTTTTTGGGAAAACATTGTTACATGCCTGTGGGGAAACTTCTATTGGTTTCTTCCACCTTATGCTGATACTCTGTGTGTGTGTGTGTGTGTGTGTGTGTGTGTGTGTGTGTGTGTGTGTGTGTGTGTGTGTGTGTGTGTGTGTGTGTGTGTGTGTGTAATATTGTTTTGTATTAGCATTAAAGCTGGTGAACTGACTGCATGTCTAAGGCTTATGACCTATTTAAATAGTGCTGCCTACAGGTCACATATATATATTTTCTGCACTTTATTTTTGTGGCAGCTGCACATTTGAGCTCTGAATCTTCACCGTAGAAACATTTAAACACTGAGGTTTAGTCAGTGTGTTCAAGTCTGTAGTGATGGGAAGTTCGGCTCTTTTCAGAGAGCTGGTTCTTTTGGCTCCCAAATGGCTCTTAATTTATTATCTTCTGTAGTCTCATATTTTAGCTTTACATGGCAAATATGAATGCTTTGCGAGTTGATAACCACTTTTGCTTTCATTTTTTTTTATGTGAAGCCTTATAATTGCCTAATTTGTTCTGTTACAAAAGCAGGCATTCTTACTTAAGTTTACTATTTTAATCAAAATTTTACTTTTAATTCAACACAAAAACAAAACACTGTAAACAAATCAATAGAGCAGAAACAGAACCAAACTCAGCAGCCAAACAGTATGTCCTCAATGCAGATTGACACTCAGAAAAGTCAAATTCCTGCTTCGTTTACGGGTATCAGTTATATTTATGTGTTTTTGTGACGCATTTGCACTCTCCTCACCGCTGTTTGCCGTCTCACTCACGGGCTGAGGGGTAGTGATGTGCACAGTGATCCTGAAATATTAATACTTCCATTACCAAAGTTTGATGTTGCAGTATCAGTTCCCGTATGAAAATATCAATATCTAATTTAGGTAAACTCTGAGTAAGATCGGCAATTAGAGGGATAGTCGGTAATACCCTGTTAACAGGAACTACAATCACCTTCCGCCTCTCCTTCATGTGCGTGCTACGGCTCCACAAGAGTGTGAGCCAATGAAGCACAAGACATCAGACCACAAAACACACAATCTTGACTTTGTTCACAGGTCATAACTGTATTTGCGTTCAGCATAGAAATTATGCTGTGTGTGATGTATGTGGGACGACAGTTAAACATCAAACCTTGTTAAAAAAAAAGTGGGGAGTCGGCTCTTCTGATTCACTACAAACCATCGGCTCTTAGAGACGATGGTTTTGCTCATGACACATCACTACAAGTCTGACTGTCCTGCAGCCTAACAAAGGTAGAACAAATATCACTTTAGTTTGTGGACTGATTAAAGTGAAATTTGTCAGTAACTCCTGCAAATGCAACAGTTTATAATCTACACACTCATCTTGAAGTAGAACAGGCACTCATTCATTACCTAGCTCTTTGCAGTTTAAGAAATTTTAAAGTGTTTGTGTTAATTTTATATTTTTTCCTGATCTGTAAGATGCTTCGCTCTGTTTGATCTGTGACACATTTGCTCCTGGTCAGTGCTCTGTGTTTGTCTCATTTAGTGAGTCACAAATACACAAGCATCACAGTAGAGATCACAAGTTTTACTGATGTTTATGTCACCACTCCTATCCTGGACTGTGAACTCTGGACTGTTGGCTGCAGGTGCTCTGACATTCAAGTCCAAAATCCAAGTTGAGGGAGTGTTTCATTTAAGTTCAAAGTGGGAACTTATATTTACGTATACGTATTTGGGAATGCAGCACAACCAGGAAGCTCATATAGTGGCAGATGTAATGTTTCAGTCATTTGTTATCAGTGATGATAGTTGTTACTTTATAATACACTTTATTACAAATTATATATTCAGACACTGAAATGTGTGAAACAAATAATTTTACTGAAACTTAAAATAAGTCGAACAATTTCACCATTATTGAGTCTGTGTGCTTTTATTATCAGGTGATAAACAAGGTTTATTAGATTAATATTTCGGGAGGTGCAATTCCCCACATGACATCATCTTTTTTTTTCTTTTTTCCGAGTGTTATCACGACTTATTCTGCCACATTTAGCACCTGTATATCCTACTGCTAAGATGAGTGATTGAAAAAGAAAAATAACTATTTTATAGAGCAAGAAAGAGCAAGAAAATCAAGATTTCTAAAGGGAACATTTATTTCATTGTATTAGTATTTTCCACAAATGTTTCAAATATATATATTTTCTCATGCGAGAAATGCGAGTCACACCCTGTATTTTTTTTAATTGTGGTGGAACTGAGTTAAAAAAAATGTTTTCTTTAGTCTGCTTATTATCTTTGCAAAACGAACAAAGTGTAGCCTGAATGTTATACTGCGTCAGTCAGACTATAAGACTTCATCTCAGATGACGAAGCGTCTCTTCCACGGTAACACGCTTGTCTTGATGTGAGCTTTCTACTCAGGGTTTTTTCTTCCAGTCCAGAGCAGAAATGTTTTAGTTAATAAACTGGCTGTTGTTTTTTTCTCACAGTTTTAATTATAAACTTGATATATTTCTACTAATGAAATTAGTTTGCTAACAGTAACAGGGGTGAGTCAGTGAATGAGTCAGTTGGGCTTGTGAATCATGATTCACAAGTCAGTAAAGTGATTCTTGACAAGACAAAAACTGAACCAACTCTAATAAACTAAACTAAAACACAGAAACGCACTCTTAAAGAGACCATAAACACAAAACAAGAATCATAATCTCACTGGAGGATTATCAGAAACATGTTCATCATGAGAAAAGAGGTGAAAACACAAAGGTCAAAATGGCGTCACTGTAAAAAATGTATATTGTACTATGGAGGAGGCAGCATTTAGCTGGAGCCTCCATAAAACCACAGCTGATCTGGAGAACTTTGTCCACCTCTGATTGTCTTTAAGTTGTGTTGGAGCCACAGAGAGCAAATCTTTGTTCTTTATGGAGAACCAGTGAGGCTGTTTGGACTTTCCTATGAAACATCAGTGCAGGAGTCTCTCAGTACATCTGTTTACAGTGAGGACGAAGAAGCAGCAGAAACACACACATAGTAAACATGTAGAGACAGGCAGCAGCAAATAATCTGCAGAGAGCTCGTCTGTCTGCTGCAGACTTGTTGTAAGTCACAGATCGGGTTAAATGGTAAATGGCCTGTATTTATATAGCGCTTTACTAGTCCCTAAGGACCCCAAAGCGCTTTACATATCCAGTCATCCACCCATTCACACACTGGTGATGGCAGCTACATTGTAGCCACAGCCACCCTGGGGCGCACTGACAGAGGGGAGGCTGCCAAACACTGGCGCCACCGGGCCCTCTGACCACCACCAGTAGGCAACGGGTGAAGTGTCTTGCCCAAGGACACAACGACCGAGACTGTCCGAGCCGGGGCTCGAACCGGCAACCTTCCGATTACAAGGAAAACTCCCAACTCTTGAGCCACGATCGCCCCAGATCTAAGATTACTTAGAAACAAAAGTGTTTTTAAGACTTACTGTTTTGCAGGGATCACTTGAAGAGTCCTCTGATAATCAGGATTGAACGTTTATCCATTGAAAGATTTTTTAAAAAAGGTGTGAGGTCTGTTTTTTCAGTGGTAAAAAGAAACCTGCTGTTTAATTACACTCAAAAGGTTTTACAAAAGTCAATTGTTCATTAATCTAAAGATAAAATAAAAAAGTTAAATCTCTGTGGGACCTCTGTACCAAGCAGCGACAGACCTGTATTAACCTGTATTCCTGTGTATCAGCCTGTTTTACACAACACACCCTGCACCTTTGTGACACCAGTGCCATAGCAACACCTAGCAACCACATTCCTATCTCCACTGTTTGTTCCATATATGGAACTATTGCACACCTGCAGGGGCAAAGTAACAAAGTAACAGCCTACGAATCCAGATAAACTTGGTATTATGATTGAAAATAAAATTTAATTCTTATTCCTGCACAAGATTCTGAGAGCAGAGATTTAAAATATATGTTACATTCAAGAAGTAAAAAAAAAAACAGATGTCATGAATCAAAGCAGTTATGAATAAAAGCTCAAACAACAAAAATAAAAAACAGTAGCACTTTCTATTACAGCTCTGTAATAAAGTGGCAATAGTACCAAGGTTGAAATAGAACGTAATGATGCTAATAATAGGTTATTACTAGTCAATTACTGTAATAACCAGTTAGTATTCATGTAATATCATTGTAGCAACAGTGGTTACAGTTGAGTAATAGTGCACTGAAATTTATGTAACTGCATAATAAAAAAAACCTTCTTTAGCTTAATGGCTCTCTTCATTGTAGGAGTCCGTCATCCGGTTCAGGGGATAACACCACAACACTCACCAACCACTTTGCAGCCACAGTAATGAAGGTGCAGAGCATGGTCCAGATCATGGATCAGACTTAATGCCCCAAGCCTATTGCTACTGAAGTTCTGCTGCAGTTGGGAGTTGAAAATCTCACGTATTCTCAGCTCACCCTCACCATATGTTTAGGAATACAAGGTCTGTCTGGCATCCTCCCTGCCATCTGAATACCACTTGAGTTTAGAGCTGGCAAACTGTTTCTCCCAGTCACACATTTCACATTAACACCATCCTCACACATGTTTATATATATGGCCACTAGAGGGAGCTGTTGGACTTTAAATGCCTCACAATGGTGTTTCAATTCAGTTCAATTTTATTTATATAGCGCCAAATCACAACATAGATACAGAGAAAAACCCAACAATCATATGACCCCCTATGAGCAAGCACTTTGGCGACAGTGGGAAGGAAAAACTCCCTTTTAACAGGAAGAAACCTCCGGCAGAACCAGGCTCAGGGAGGGGCGGGGCCATCTGCTGCGACCGGTTGGGGTGAGAGAAGGAAGACAGGATAAAGACATGCTGTGGAAGAGAGACAGAGGTTAATAACAGATATGATTCAATGCAGAGAGGTCTGTTAATACATAGTGAGTGAGAAAGGTGACTGGAAAGGAAAAACTCAATGCATCATGGGAATCCCCCGGCAGCCTACGTCTATTGCAGCATAACTAAGGGAGGATTCAGGGTCACCTGATCCAGCCCTAACTATATGCTTTAGCAAAAAGGAAAGTTTTAAGCCTAATCTTAAAAGTAGAGATAGTGTCTGTCTCCCAAATCCAAACTGGAAGCTGGTTCCACAGAAGAGGGGCCTGAAAACTGAAGGCTCTGCCTCCCATTGTCTTCAGACACCGTGAAAACTGAAGAAACACAAAGTTTACAACATGAATGTTTTGAGCTTATCAGTCTCTCATGTCAGTGTCCATGAACAGTCTTGTGCAAGCAGAACAGAAAAAATGCACAATAATGGATATCACAAAAACGTCCTCTCATTACCAGTGTAGAACACGTATGCAACATTATACAAACAATATACATGAAACCATACCGTGTGCGCCTCTTGGACCACATGCAGAATAACATTAACATTGAGGCTGCAGATGCATCTGTAGCCATGTATCCATGCTAGCTCCACAATGCCATGGTTGTGCTCTCAACCAAACTCTGGTCATGTGACAATTACAAACTTTACCTCATACAAACTTTACAGCACTTTACATATTTAACAAACCCATATTTTGTAATCACATATTTTAGACATGTTTTTAATTAATGTTAAACTTTTATCATCTTATCTTATAAATAAATGAACTAAATTAAGCATGAATCTATCACAGAAACATGAAATAACCAACTTTATTTTAACTGTCTATTTTAACTATGATTTATGAAATCTGTAAATAATTTGAATAAATCTAGGAATTTACAGAACCAAACAGTACTTAATTGTGACAAACTTGCAAGTCAATCCTAATACTTTAACCATCCCATACACATTTACAGAAGCTCAACTGGAACATTCTAGTTACTTTCTATTAGGACCACTAATTTATGTATAGGGCGTTCAAGAGTGGATGGTTTATTGAGCCTTTCACCCTCTTCTGATAGTTTTCTATTTCCTAGTTGTATTCTGGCTTTCCGAACCAGACCATCATCTTTGCAAACATCCAGTACTCTCTGTCTTCTGGACAATCAGCACCAGGTTGTTGTGGCTGCACCAGGACACCAGACGTTCAACCTCCCTCCTGTAGGCAGACTCATCCCCGTCCGAGATGAGTCCAATAACGGTGGTGTCATCTGCAAACTTGATTAGCTTGACAGACTGATGGGTGGAGGTGCAGCAGTTGGTGTACAGGGAGAAGAGCAGAGGAGAAAGAACACAGCCCTGAGGGGAGCCGGTGCTGATGGTCCAGGAGTCCGAGACATTCTTTCCCAGCCTCACATGCTGCTTCCTGTCCGTCAGGAAGTCAGTGATCCACCGGCAGATGGGATCAGGCACATTCATCTGGGAAAGCTTGCCTTGGAGATGGTCTGGAAGGATGGTGTTGAAGGCAGAGCTGAAGTCCACAAACAGGATCCTGGCGTAGGTTCCTGGGGAGTCCAGATGCTGCAGTGTAGAGTTGACCTGACTTTTAAAAAATAACTGGAAAAAAGCACTATGCTGCTAAAAGATGAAAAATAGATATTTGCAAAATTCTGCCTAAATATGTATTTTACCTGGTTAATGTGTGTGGCGGGGCTGCAGGGGAGGCGGACACACCTTAGCGGCACCCGTAATCATGCTTTGCCGCCTTAACATCTGTGCTATTTATGCTGTTGTGTTGGTGTGTGTCGAGCTGTGAGCTTTAACACCAGCTGTATGCGTACAGCAACCGTGTGTGAAAAGTGGTCAATAAAGAGATGCTGAAAAGCCTGTTCATGCAAACATTGTCAGGTCTGCCGTGTAGTGATGGGTCGTTCGCGAACGAAATGGCTCTTAGATCCGCCTCTTTGACGTGAACGACGCGAGCCTTATCGCGAGCCGTCACGTGGGTTTTTTTCTTTTTCTTTCTCTCACCCTCTCTCTCGCACTTTTTTTCCGCTTCACTCCGCAGGCGAGCCGTGTGCTTTACGCTGGGCAGAGGGGGGAGGGGCGGTAGTTACACTCAGCACAGGAACAGAGCAGGAGGGGAAAGAGAGAGAAAGAGAGCCAGGGACAACAACGTCACATTAGAAAGGTATAGTAATCATCCACAACTATTTTCAGTTGCGGATGATAAAGGATTCATAAAGTTTATTCATGCAGGCTCATATGACACAGAATATGCATGTTGTTTTTGTTTTCATATTTTAATTTATATTTAATTGTGTTGTGGTTTGCAGTGTTTTGTGTTGTTTCACTTTAAATTTGTAAAAGGAAAAAGCTGAAAATTTAATTAGTTAAAAGTTGAAATGTGAATAGTTGATTTTTGTATTATATGATTTATTTATTACATTTTATGTGGAGTGAATAAATAAAAGTATATTTACGGTGGCCCCTACAGACAAAGCACATACAAACTTCAAATCAAGTACAAACCCTGAAGCACGCACAAACTCCAAAACACGTAAAAACACGTAAAAACTCAGAAGCACATAAAAACTCAAAACACGTACAAAAGACAACAGAAGTGCTCCAGGATGCTAGGGGCAGTGTTGAACTTTTGTTACAGAGCGTTCTCACTCCCGAGGCGTAACATGTCGACGTTTTGTCACGTCCCGCGGCATTCCTGAGGAACGCGAAAGGAGACCTTCGGCGTTCTTATGGTACGCGGCGGGTTATGGCTGGAATCCAGTGCAATGACGCTCCCGCGGTAGTAGACGTTCCAGCCCTGTATTCCAGCCCTAAACCTAACCTTATCCCTAGCCCTGACCATAACCTTATTCCTGACCTTAACCAGGACTTTAATGATGTTAAATAGCGTGTTTCTAAGCGATTTGAAGAAAAAGAGCGAACATGTGTAGGTTCAGTCCAGACGGTTCTCATATTTCCTCTTTTTCCGAGGTCGTCATTTAGGAACGTGGTGGGTAGCCGAAAACGTAATATGGTGACGATTTGTCACCTAGCGTAAAATGTTACGCTTTGGGAGTGAGAACGGGTTGTTTGTTACCTAGTGGCTACACAAGCCAGCAAGTACCAACGACCGGATTTGGTGTGTGGTAGTAACAGGTAAATGAACTTTGTTTTTAAATTGTTTGAATATATATATGAGTGCTTGTGTATAAATACACAAACAATACACATATGCTTTCATGCTTTCAATTGTGTAATTTAAGTGATCTAGTAGCTTTGCTTTGGAAGTTCAGTTCATGCTAGAAATGAGTTTTGGAGTTTGTACGTGTTTTGTCTCTAGGGGCCACCGCATATATTTATATATAAACATATATAACCACTTTTTTTTACGTTAGTAATTCCTTTTGTGCAGAATTTTATATTATTGTTAATAATAAATTAATTAAAGCAACAAAACAACCTGAAGAGCCGGTTCGGAGCCGAAAGAGCCGGCTCTTTTTAGTGAGGCAAGCCGAAAGAGCCGGTGATCTAAAAAGAGCCGGAAATCCCATCACTACTGCCGTGATATGTTTACAATGGGATTTCTGCTCCTGAACCTCTGCGGACAGCGTCTGCAAATCTGTACGATTTACGACTTGCAGGCTGTACGAAGTCACTTTCATCTTTACACAGGACTGTAAGCTGTCGTCTGTGAGGCGTGAGTGGGGTTTGTTTTTAACATAGTTCACGGTGGAGAACAGCTGCTGACATAATGTGGATCCGAAGATCCATAATTGGCCTACCTGGGGTCGAAAGTCTCGATAAATGCATGGCGTTTCGGCGGGTACACCGGGTTCCGCAAGTGTGACGCTTATTTTGAGCGATGAAAAAATAATAGAATATAATTTTATTTTTATATTTCCATATCACAATAATCTTCCAATTTATAACTACAAGTTAAAAAAGAACTAACATCAATAAAATACACTCCAGCTAAATAGTTTTAATTTATTTTCTCAAACCACACGGAGGACTATAAGGACTAAAGAGCCGCATGAGGCTCCGGAGCCGCAGGTTGCCGACCCCTGCCCTAACCCAATGATGCAATCATTGACCTCATGACCCTACATAAACAGGAAGTACTGGGGCGGCCCTTCCCATATACCTGTCTTAAATATAGGACCTGAATAAAAAACATGGACAAACATGGTAAGTATAACCAAAACAAAATAAAGACACATAATTTAACCGGACATTTGCCTGCAAACAGAAGAAAATTCAAATGATTAGTAGTGTTTGCTTTAAAAAACATACACATGGATGTAATGGATGTAACTACTGCTACCACAAACAAACCCGGGATAGTGTTTGTTAAGCAAAGTTAGACCAGCAATGTCTAAATTAAAGCATTATGGGTGACTGTAAAATAACAAGAAAATAAATCATCAGTATGGTTAAGTAAATGACTTCATGCCTAACCACTTTGTCACACAGATTTCCATCAAATGTTTTAAGTCTGTTTCTGTCCTGCTCAGCTCTGTGCAGCTTGAAGTGGTTTATCCTTCATATGCCTGAGTTGTGAGTTGATTCATGGTGTGGTTTGGTTAGCCTAGCTTAGCATGATGGCTGTAAACAGGGTGAGCAGCTAGCTTGTCTCTGTCCACAGTCAAAGATAAAGAGCAGCTGTGCCTGGGCCTCTTTGTTTATCCATAACTGACGTCTTCAGCTGGTTCACGCTCTGCAGAATAAAACATTTAAATTACTGCAGATGATTTTTTAATGCAGCTTCATGAAGAGATTATTTTAATAAACCACAGCAGCTTTTTACAGTTTTCTCATTTTCACACCTCTGCTGTGAAACACAGACTGACCACAGAGCTGCATCTTCTTCTAATGCAGACTGACACACTTCACCACAGAGCAGGAAGCAAACATGTTCTCACAGCATGAACACTATTATTAGACCAACCAGAACACCCTGCAGTCTCATCAGCTTCAGACTTCAGACTGTAGTTAAACTAAAATCTAATTTTTCAACATGTCAAGTCTCAGAAAATAATAGATTATTTCAGATTTAGAATGAGGCCTGAAAAAAAATTAAATGTTGGAGTCACATGAAAATGAAAAAGCCAAAAGGTAATTTTTAAATAAAAGCAGTGAACAACATTGGGATAAGTTCCTGATGTAATTAACTTTAATTCACTTTGAATGAACTGATGGTCTGTTTTTAGAGTTTATTGAACTGCTTTTCCAGATGATGTCTCCACGTTCCTTCCTGTGTTTAAATGAGCAGCTCTGTGTTGAAACAGCTGCAGCTGAAGTTTTTCTTTCTATCAGAAACAGGATGCTGGACGACTGCAGAGCTGTTAGCTTCAACCACAGACCACAAACACACAGTCCAGCTCACAGTGAACAACACTCAGTAAGTACAGAGTTAAACACACATGTGACCACACTTATTTAAATGTAATGTTTTACTATTACAATCCACATTTATACATTGCTGATCAATTCAATTCAATTTTATTTACACAGCACCAAATCACACCAACAGTTGCCTCAAGCACTCATGCCATCCCTCACATGCTCAGTAATGTCCTGATAATCCATCTTATCAGAGACAGAACGATCTACATGAAGATCAAGATCATACTAAACTCAGTCTGAAATGTTTGAAGAGAAAATGTGTTCATCATTATTCTGATGATGCACATTTTCATGTTTCTTGTTTGAACAATATTTTCATTCCTAGTTCCCACAATATAAAGATTCACAAAAATTCAATGAAAAGCAAATCTAACCAGTTGAGTATCAGAATCTGCTTGGTCTGACTGGCTGTGGACGATGTGATAGCTTGATAATATTGTACACGACATGAGTGATGATGTCATCTTTTCCAGCTTCTTCTTGATCTGCTGAAATTTTCCAAAATGAAGAATAATATAAATTAAATATCTAAACAGAGATTACATTTAACAAAGATGTTACTAAGATCATAATGAATGTGAACTTTATTCTACTAAACAAACTCAGACATGAAAGATCAGGAAGTCTGAGTCTCACCTTCAGGTTTCCTGTGAACACATCGTCTCACCAGCAGAACCAGTAACACCAGTAGAACCACAACACAGACTGATCCAACAAATGACAACAGAGAGAGAACAGGAGGAGAGAGTGATGGAGGAAGAGTGATGGAGGTGGAACCAGGTGGAGGTGTGGATGTAGGTGGAGGTGTGGTGGTGTGTTCCCCTAAAATAAAGCAAACACAGTCATTAAGTTGTCGTCACATTGTGAATGTTGAAAGCTGCAGAAACACAGACAGGTGAGTGTGTCACCTGTGACAGTGATCCAGCTGGATGGAGACTCTCCATGACCGCTGATGTCACACTTGTAGAGGCCTTCATCAGACCTGGAAACATGCTGGATGGTCATGTGACCTGTAGGCTGCTTCCTGATGAGGGAGCCATCTTTATAGAAAGCAGCTGGGAGGTTGGAGGGAGTGGTCTTTGTTTTACAGAGCAGAGTGACGTCATCTCCCTCCATCACAGGGAGGACAGGACTCTGCAGGATCACTGATCCACCTCAACACAGAGACAAACTACAGCATTTCATCCATTTACACACAGCTTCATCAACACTAACTCCACACACTCAGCTTACCAGCGACTGTCAGGTTAACCATGTTACTGATGGTACTCTGATTGGACTCACACCAGTAAACTCCACTGTCCAGTGGGTACATGTATCTGATGTTACATGAAGAACCAGCTGGTTTTCCCCACCCATCTCCACACTGAGTGATGTTTGGTTTGCTTGTGTTCCTCCTCAGAGTCCATCCAGCAGAGCTGTCGTCCTCCTCACAGCTCAGAGACACAAAGTCTCCTTCAAAGAACTGAGAGCTGCTGGGACTCACAGTCAGACGAGCTGTGAGGGTTACAATAAAGATTGATTATTTGTTAGACTTTACATTGTGAAACATGAACCCAATCAGGTCATATCAGTGAGCATTTCTCAGGTTTAAACTGTGACAGAAGAAGGTTACTGACCTTGGTTTGTTGTGCAGCTCAGCAGTGAGATCAGAACTAAAGAGAAATGACACTCAGGTTGATTTGAGCTGAAGATAAAGAACAACTCCACACAAACAGCTGACAAACACACAAACACTCATAACTCTCTGAAATATCTGCTCATTTTCAATTTAAAGCCAGCAAAATGTTTAAAAATATTTGGTTGAAGATCTCTTTATCCATTCTATCTGACTTGAGGCAGAGAGAGAGTTTGAGTTTGAGCTTATCCCAGCTGTCAGCAGGTGCTTCTGGCACAGGTCCTCAAACTGTGACCAATCTGGCCTGCTTGACAGCTTTGAAAAATGTGAAGCAGGACATAAATCTTTCGACTTTGAACTGTATTTTATGTTTTCCAACTTTTCCTGCTGATATCACCATAGACATTCATACTTGTTATGACATGCATAGGTTCTTTCTCTTCAGCACACTCTGCTGGTCATAGCAGGAATACTGACAAGCTTATATTTTGGTGGGGTTTTTCTGTGTTCCTGTGGGTAGAGGAAACAGGAAGCTGGTCGCTCGTTAGCCCTTCAGAATATGCTGTTTGTTGCCTTAGATGCTCTTTAATACATTTCTGCCTTGGAGAGTTATTGCTTGTGAGTATTAATGTGCAACATGTTTACAAGTTTATTTGGTGCATTTACAGAGATTTGATTAGAAACCAGTTATTTCATCTGTTATGTTTATCTTTGAGGAAGCTAAACTCACTAAGTTGTATTGTGATCAATACTGAGTTGCTGTTGATTACACATACTATATAACAGTATAGTTCATATCCTAGAAGTGTGAGTTAAAGGAAAAGACATCTTGTAACATTTAGAAAAGGATGTCAATCACTACTACTGACGAAGTAAAAAGCCTTAAACTTACTTCCACCTCCAATGTTCATTGAAACCGCTAGCTGTCCGTCAAGTTGGGCAAAGGGACGCACAATAAGGACAGAACAATACTACTCCAAAGTATTTAATTAACAGATAATCAATTAAAGGAAAAAAAACATTCCTGCTGTTCACTGCCTACTCAAGAAAATAAAACATTTTCACCAATCAACAAAAATAATGTAATATCAATATCTAATATCAATACAGAACAGTCTGGGCAGTGAATCACCTGCATTTCTTCTATATTTTCTCACATTTGTCAGGTAGAAAAACCGAGATTTGCTGTTGAAGCTGCACTAAAGATCTTATAGTAAGATATCTCTCGTAACTTGTGATGTGACTCTTCATGTAAAATGAGTTTGCATCCCTGTCACACAGTAACTACAGGCCATCAATCCATCACAGACTAACAGTCACACCTACAGCCAGTTTAGAATCACCAGCTAAGCCCTTGTACTGTGGAGGAAACTTACAGACACTAACACTGCACCTCTGTGACACCTGCACTGTTACATATGATAAATAAATCTTGCCGTTTTCTTTGTATTATGATTTTACACAACATCAACTCTTTTCCAGAAGACTTTTCTTCTACGGGGCTGTGGCCCCCCCACACCCTCTAGCAGATCATTACATGAAGGAACCTTTTAAAAACAAGCGCGTCCATGCTCACAGGTGTACACACGGGTGCTCACACACACAAACTACACCCTTTTTGGCTCCTACCTCAAAGCACACTGTGTTCTGTTGATCTTATGTGCTGCACAATAATATTCAATATTTAGTATTTACTGTCATATTCCCATATATCATTGTGATGATGTTGTTTATTATGTTGCTCTCTTTTTTTTGTTTTTGAATAAAATTAAAATTAAAATAAACAATAAAAGCAAAGGTGAATCAAATAGACCAATACAGCAAGGCTGGGATGGTCCATTTGGTAAAGTAAATCCGTTGGGCATCTTTCTTTGCCTTTAGACAATAATTCTGATGGCAAAAGAGCCAAACAGGACAGGCGGGAAAAAAACAGACGTTTCTTCTGTTTGTTACTGATGTAAATGTATCAGACAGTTTGAAATCTTTTACTTTTTATCTAAGAAGCAGCTTTTAATGTGATCACAATGATCATGAGCAGAGACTCTGAGTATATATAAAATACCCACTGCATTTAAATAACACAATAAACTCATATGTCCACTGTGCAGCTGTGTTGATATAATGAGTGAATGATTTGATCTTTTCACTGCCTGCTGTGTCTCCTCGACTCCTGAGCAAAGATAAAGAGTCAGTTCAGACCTGCAGTTGGTCCTCGTGGTGTTTTGAACTTGAATTCAGCCTGATTTGTTTTTCATGTCTTCTCCTCCATCATCAGTTATCAGGAGAGCAGACAGTCAAAGTACAAGAATTCAAACAAACACAGAGATTCTACTTACAGAGCAGACACAGCACAGATGTTTCCTTCATCGTCCTTCTCACTCATTTGAGCTTTTTTTCCATTTCTGTCACTGACACCAAGTGAAGCCCGCCCTCTTCCTCTGAGCACCAGCTTTCTATTGGTTCAAACACCGAGGTGATCAGTGTGTGTGTGTGTGTGTGTTTACACCCCCCTCAGTGAGAGAGGCAGATATGAGCTGAAACACAGGAATCAAACCAGGGACACTGCTGGTCATTAAATTCTTCATTTCTTCATTTCCAGTTAATACTTGTTGTTATTGTGTATATATATTTATATCTCTTCATACATTCTTATACAGTTCTATACTGTGTATTGTGTATTTTGTTGTACAGTTATTTTATTTTTCAACTTTAATTTATATATTTTATTTTATTCCTTCCTAGTTAAATTTACCCTTTTTAATTTTCATATTTATTTCCTATCTTATTCATAGCCTTTTCTTTTTTTCTTTAGGTCACGAGCAGTTGTCTAAGCATTTCACTGCATATCATACTGTGTATGACTGTGTACGTGACAAATAAAATTTGAATTTGTTATGGAGCTGAACTGGAACCATTCAGACACTGAGGCCCTCTGAACACATTTTAATTACAGCTGTGCAGAGACACACTGATGACTGACTGGAACACTTTGATTCACATTTTACATCAACACCATCCCCACACATGTTCATATATGGCCACTAGAGGGAGATGTTGGACTTTAAACACTAACATGGATACAGTACAATGATGTTTCCACAGTTTGTTATCAATAAAGAAGATACCAGCTACTCCTGTACAACAAATCTGAACCAGATTTTTGTCAAAACTGTCACAGTCTTTGCTTCTAAACTTTTTACTCTAGTAATTTACAGTTATGTTTTCATTTGACATACTGTATTAACACGATCTAAAATCAGACAAAAAACATAAAATCAGAGTAGAAGAAGTTATATTTTTACTGTAATAACCACAAACATGTTTAATGAATCATATTTCATAACTTTAAATGCAAATATAAATTGTCAATTTTAAAATCCTATCCACAAGTTTTGCAAACAACAATGTTATTTGCATAAATTTACCTTTTACCCCTTTTTTAAATAACCATTTCAAAATATTTACAGAACAATCAGCTGTTATGCATTCAATAAGATGCCACAAATTATTTGAGCCACTCCAAAAAAATTTTTTCTGTCCTCTATAAAGGAGAACATCATGGATTAACTCATTATTTAACTAATTTATTGCTATAAGATGACATTCAGTTTATATTCATGTATAAATGACACAAATCAATATATTAATTAAATCACAGGCAAGTCGATGAACATCATCTGCAGATATATTTGGTAAATGCCCAGGACATCTTGAGAAATGTAAATCACTGCTTAATTCATCTATTTGGTTGACCTGTTTTGGAAAACCCTGCCATAAACAAGGTGCGAGTATCACACCAGAAACGAAGCGCTCTGCAGGAGCTTCCCTACTGGAAGTAGCATGTGTTAAGGGGCACATATCTAGACATTGTGATAAAACTTAACATGTCACAAGACACACTTTAAACATCATGTGATCCACTCTCACTCTACACTTTTATTCGTGACTTCAATATGTTGAAATGAGCTTTGAAGAAACATTTACTGAAATAAAGCTTTCATCATAGGATTCATGAACTTTACAAATAATCGGTGGATTTATCTTCAGTTGTAGATCAGCCTTTATCACTTAGAGCCATCTTAAGTCCGTTTTTCCTATCCTCTCACTCACTAACATCTCATGAGTTTAGATCCTTGCTGTTTCCGATCTGCCCTGTAGGTGGCCTCAGTGTGCATCAAACCATTTACAGACGATTAAGTGTTGTTCATAGTTCATATTTGAATAGAAGACGTCGGACATTGAACGAGTTTAAACACGTCCATCCATCCATGAACGTGCAAGAAATAAAAATAAAGGTTTGCTTCATGTCTGAAATATGTAGAAAATATTCTTGGTATAACAGTTTGGTGCAGATGTTCCAGATGTTCTTGCAGTCTCTCCGTGTTTCACATTAACATGATGTTGTACCAAAGTGAAGCTTTTTGATGTCACTGCAGGAATGTGAATAACTCTAAGATTTAGGAAATAAAACTAAATGGACTTTTTCTCATTTATTTAAAAGAAAGTATAGGAGAGCAACAGATGAACAAGTGTTACTGTAACAGGAAACACAAACACGTCATCAAAGGATCTTTATGTTCATCATTATCGCTGTTTCCTTCTCTTTTGCTGATGGATCTGATTGGCTGGTTCACTCAGAGCTGCTTTCACGGGAGGTCCGGGCATCACACAAACCGCTTTAACTGCACAAAGACGCATCATCATTAAATCATCTGTGTGTTTGATTTATGAAGAAATAATAAAGAAGCGTTCCACAGGTGTACATAAAGCTGCTTCTCACACAAGCTCTGACACTTCAGTGACTTCAATTCCTGAAAAGCTGCAAATAAAAAACTGGGACTGCTATGAACTGCTTATGATGACTGCATTAAGCTCTTTGTGAGGATTTCAGTGTCAGACGTTAAAGCCCCTTTTCCATTACTACCTACTCGGAGGGACCTTTGTGACAGGTCGGCACTAGTCGACACCCTTGTTATAAACAAACTACTCCTGTTTAATTAATGATCAGACTTATGCATTGTGAAGGTGCAGCAGTTGACCTTTGACCTCTGAGCTCCAGCCAAACACCCTTTATGATTTGTCAGGGATGAGCTGTTTTCAGTCTCTTAATCTGAGCCCCCTCCCACCTGTCCTGCTTCAGCTCGAGTCCTGACTCCTTCCTGGAAGCAGCTCACCTGTGTGTCCGTGTTTAATGTATAGAAATTATTATTTGTACAGAAAACCCAGCGTGGACTCAACGTCTAAAACAAACATAACTATTTTTAAAAACAACCTCGGAGGCTTGGGGATGAACTGAGGACCTTCCACATGTTGAACAGCTGCAGTTAAACTGCTGTGAACATTAATAAGGATTTGTGTTGCTGTAGCTGATTACCTGCAGGTTTCCTTAGGGCAAAATTATTCTTATGAAGCTGCAGCCCAGAAATCTTCATTTTATAGTTACCCTGTACAAAAAAAAGAATATTGTAAAATCTCTATCCCTCCAAAGATGTAGCTGTAATTACTGTTTTCCTTTCTACAGAAAGTGGAGGCTGATTTTAATGCAGTTTTTAATAGATTATGGTATTTTAAGTTCATATATGTATGGTTTTATGAAAATGTTTTAATTTAAACTCATGTTAGAGCTGAAATAAATCCAGTCATCTGTGTGAAATGATAATAATAAAATAATAATAATAAACCCATTGATGCCATTAATCTACTGAATAAATAGATTCATTAAAACTGAGGTCATTTAAAAGACTTTGTGAAAGTTTGGCATTGAAGCTGCTAGGTTATGTTTGGAAACAAGATCCTGGTTTAGATTAAAATGCAATTGATAAGCTTTGTTTTGTTGGTCACCATGGTGACACTCTCCACTTAAAGTGCATTACTTATGAATTAATGGCATGAATAAAACTGTCATGGTCCGATCAGCCCTCGCCTGGCTCAGGGGCGGAGCGTGGGGGTGGCTTACTGGGCTTAAGCCCGGGTTGTTTTGTCAGAAGCCCGGGGTATTTTGGAGTGTAATTTTTTCATAGTTAGATGCCTGGCTGACAACTGTATAAAACAAAAAGTACACACAATATTCGAAGCACATAGTGCACACTGTGGGAATTTACGACTGTGCGTGAATCCCCCCTGATATTGGTATGATCCGAGCTCAGGCACTAAGCGACTTAGTGAGGGGGCGGGGCAGCTGCTGCCCGTGAGTGCGCTGTTGGAGAGACGGAGCCAGCCATACTAAGGAGAGCTTAAGTTTGACCAGGTACCAAAACAAATCATTGGTACCGTACAAATAATGTAAATATGACGGTGCATCACGAAAGATTGATACCAAACTGATCACTTGACCAATATTACATTACTTGCTCTTCAAGTGAATCAACAAATGGCGAAATGAAAAGCCGAACAAATGCTATTTTTTTAGAGAGTCTTAGCTTACTCTACTGTGTTTATTTCATATTTTCAGTTCTTACCCTCCCCGACTAAATCGGTTTCAGTTATGTACTGAAACATAAGAATGGGCATTAGAGGCTTCTTTCAAAGAAAAAACTCAGGTAAATGTTATTTTATATATTATGCTTTGTATGTTGTTCAGTAATTTCTATGCAAAACAAGAGGGATTTCAGTACACAGCAGGATATTCACATTTGTAACCAGATATTTACACTTTAGGGAGAAAACATAAAACATTTTTACTGTACAACATCAATTTAGAGTAAACTTTTGTTTTAGATAAATATTGAAATATATTTTGAATTAGTTAAATGTCAGAATAAAGAGAGAGCTTTCTGTTTTTTATCACTTTGATCAAATTTAGGAGTACATATACACTAAGTTTATTGTTAATTAATAATAAACTCCAGACGATTCCATTCTGAGCTGAAGAAGCTTCTGATTGGTTAGTAGAGTCCATGTGAGTAAACTGGTGGCACAGCTGTGGATGCATATAAGGCAAAACACAGAGCCTGTTTCTGTGACATGGGAAAATCAAGAGATGTCAACCAAACCACCAGGAAAAGAACTGTGGAGCTCCATAAGTGTGGCTCAATTTGAATACAATTTGGTTCCATTTGCAATTAAGAAATACAGATAGTTTCTCTCTTTACTCTTAAAGTTAACAAATATGTTTTTTATATTTATCTAAAAAAATAAACATTTAGTCTGATTTGATGTTACAATTATAAAAGTGTTTTTATCTGAAGAGTTTGTAAATATCTGTATATTTGATGATTGTCAGCACAAAGAGAGAGAGAGAGGAACAGAGAGGGAGAGAGAGAATGAGGACAGAACAGAGATGAACAAGAGCAGGTGAGACACACATGTTAGTCAAATGGTCGTTTACCAAAAGTATCACCGTATCATAGGTCCTCATGTATCTCGTACCTAGTGTTTCTTTTTAGGTTTGTTATTTTTCAAATTCTATATTAAGTTATGCAGGCTCGTTTGCACAACAAGGCTAAATAATTATATAAACTTTTCTCAATCTAAATATTGTACTTTGGTAGAATTAAAAAAAATAAGTGTAGTGCAGGTCTATGATGATTTTTAGTGCTACTATCATCTAGTTCTGATTGTGGTTCTGTCTTGGTTAAATCCCAAGTAGTCCTGATTTTGAACTGTTGTAGTCCTGTTTTAGTTCTGGATCAGTTCTGGGTCTGGTTGAATTGGGGTTTAGTCCTCGTGTCTTGATACAGCCCTGACTTTGTTCTGCCTTGCTGCTTAATTAAAAAAACTAGTTTATGGTGTCCTGCATGTGTGATATATATTTTTCCCTATATGAAGTCATTCTTTTATAACAAAACTCAAAACAGAGCCTATTAATCTTTCAGTCATTTCTACACCCCCCCTATAAAAAAAATAAATAAATAAAAAATACCACATGCATACTACCCTTTAGGGCTAAGCCCCGGGTGTTTCAAATGTCTGGCTCCGCCTCTGGCCTGGCTGCCTGCCCATGTGTTATTGTGTGCATGTCGCTCCCTTCCCCTCTCCCTCTAGCAGAGTGAAGCTGACCCCCCACCCACTTGAAACGTAAAGGCAAATAGGCGGAGCGGTTAGTGCTACGTTTGTGCAGATTTGTGCAGGTAAAATTAGCGTTTGTGCTGCTACGGTTTCCGAGATATTAAACTTTATTTTATAGGTCATTCAAAGGTCACCATCCCCCCAGACTGCTCCAAAACGGGCCAAAATGGTCTACTTTTTTAGTGCTACGTTTGTGCTGATTTGTGCAGGTAAAATTAGCGTTTGTGCTGCTTCTGTTTTAAAGATATTAATGAAAATGAAAAGGTCAACCAGCCCCCCCACATTACCCAAATCCAACAAAAGTGGTATCAAACGTTTGTGCTACGTTTGTGCTGGTTTGTGCTGCAAAGATTTTCGTTTGTGCTGCTATCATTTTAAAGATATTAATAAAAATTTCTAGAGGTCATCAGAGGTCAACCAGCCCCCCCACATTAATTAAATCAAACAAAATGGGTGTCAATCAACTGTGCTACGTTTGTGCTGCTAAAATTTTCGTTTGTGCTGCTTCTGTTTTAAAGATATTAATGAAAATGTAAAGGTCAAAAGGTCAACCAGCCCCCCCACATTACCCAAATCCAACAAAAGTGGTATCAAACGTTTGTGCTACGTTTGTGCTGGTTTGTGCTGCAGAAATTTTTGTTTGTGCCGTTATTATTTTAAAGATATTAACAAAAATTTCTAGAGGTCAACCAGCCCCCCCATATTAATGGAATCAAACAAAATTGATGTCAAACGTTTGTGCTGGTTTGTGCTGCAAAAATGCTTGTTTGTGCTGCTAACATTTTAAAATGTTTAATAAAATAACGTCTTGATGCGTGCTTAATCATCCAGGTAAGTAAATCCCAAAAGGTTGATTCTGTTCATCTGGACATTTTCAGTTGGAGAAACGTTTCGTCACTCATCCAAGTGAAAGCCTAGCATAGCCTGTAACGTTATTATGACGGACACATTTTATGAGTGAACTTGACTTTAAGTGTCTTACAGGTTTCTTTGAAAAATACTTTCTTATATCCAGGTTCTTCCTCTTTGCTGCCATCCTCCTCTCCTCCTCGCAGCGCAGGTTTGCCGCTGCTAAAACTAAACAGAGCTCCCTGAAAGGCACAGCCAATCACATTGGCCATATTTGTCACATGACGTAGGACTCCAGTAGCGGACGTAATTTAACTCTTTCTGCACCGCTGGGTGAATGAGACGTTGACAGATCGTTTTTTCTATCGGGTTTGTTTTTCTTTACTCGAAGAGTTTAAATTATTGGTGGGGACATGTCCCTTCCGTCCATGCCAAATCTACGCCCTTGCGATTACCCGACACACGCTTCGAAGCTTCGAGCGTACTTTGAATCGGATCAGTATCACAAGTACGCATGACAACAGAAGCAAACGTGAAGCTGAATCAAGGTGGGTGTCTTGTCAGCCTCTAAGTTAGGGAAGTGGGCAGACTGCGGGCGTAGCCTGCAGGGCGTGGATGTTTGGCCTTACTGGATACTGGGAGGGAATTGAATTTGTGATTTCCGCTTCAAAGGTGTGTGGTCTTCTCACTACACTATCCAGCTGCTGCGTAGTGTAGTTTACTGAATTTACGAGGTTCACTTAAAGGCATGATGAATCGTAGCCTACATAACCACACAGGTACAAAAAGGAAGAGAAGTGAGATGCACCAAAATAAAAGCAATATATTTTGGGTGTGGCGCTTCATTTTCTTCCCTTTTGTTTGACTTAACAGACTTGCTTGTACTGGCGCTTTGTTCTGAGTTCACGTCAGTCTTTGTGGTTTGCTTCTCAGATTCATGATGAGTGTTCCTGTAGATGAAGAGAAAGACAAAGCAGAGTCTGCAGGGTCTAGCAGTCTGCCCATAAAGAGTGAACAGTCCAAAGGAAATTTACTGATCTTCAGTTTTGAACCTGGATCCGGAGAGAAAAGGTAAGAGAACTACTGCTAACTCCTTTACGATTTATGTTCATTATTTCTATTCATTTTTTTTGTTCTTAATGGTTAACTTTATGTTAAAATATTTCCTACAAATATTTTTATTGTTGTATGTAATTTGAATTAACCTAGCATTTAAGCAATAATTTGATAAATTTCCAGGTAAATGATGGAAAGACAAGAACACAGCTTTACTGTTTCTACCAGAATTCTCGCCTTCATTTGAAAGATCAATCCAAATAGCATGAAATGCATTCCTCTTTCCTTTTAGCTGTATTGTAACTAGTGAGCACAACTTCCCAGTGTTACGAAAAAACCCAAGAGCTTCAATTTCAAAGCTTTTTTTTGTTAAAGCTCGATTTCTTTTCCAGAATTTTCATATCCAAATAAACACATATGACCAATCAGATTTAGCAACACGTACGCTCATAGCTCAAACCACGCACTGGAATATGTAGTGATATACAATGATATGGAAATAGTAAGACTATTTTACCTGCTCTATGAAATTATTTCTTACTGTTTTCGGATGTCGTTTAATTTCCAATTCAACATTAATGAATCAATGGTACGGAAGTGGAGGAAGCGCAGTTTTTGGCTTTCCTCATATTTCGCAACATGCTTCGTCTCTTTGTGATACTGTCGCCCAACATAATTTGCAGATGATATTGCTCGCAGCTGCTGTGATGCTTTTGTCCAAAACAGGCGCAGTTTGATGACACCATCAACATGCGCTGTCACGGTAGAGCCGTATAGTCAAAATCTCTACCGTTGGCCAAATTCATATTGTTGCTACCGTATACCGTTTATACCGTTACTTACTTTATTACAAGAGTTTCTAATGATCTTTAATCTCATTTATTGTCCGTATGTTGCTGTGAAGCATAGTAAACTATAAAATCTCATGGAGTTTTCCACCATCATTACCTTTCTTACAGTTTCTTCTTTGTCTTAATGAAAAGGACATGCCTTTTGGGACAATTGATTGTTTGTAATGACAGAAAAACTGTTGCCTGTGGGTTTTGTTTTTTTTTGTAATAAATCCATTTACTAGAGAGTGACCCTAAGTCACTTTTGGTGTACCATCTTTTCCTGAGTAACAATCAGATATTCACTCACAGAAAGACCTTTCAATGGTAATTGTTGAGTTTTTGGCATGAAATGAATGAAAACATGGTTGTGTTTGCAGAAATCAAGAAATAGCACCTCAAGACCTGTCACCTGTGTCTATCAACAGTGACAAGTCTAAAGAAGAATCTCCATACTTCAGTGATGAACTTGGACCCTCAGACACAGGGTAAGAACTAATTTCAGAACTGAGTAATAATCTTCTGCAGAGCCAAGCCAAGATTATTTTAAAGCACTTTAAAAGCAATAACCACTGAACAAAGTGGTGAAGGAAGAAAAAAGAATAGAAATCAAAATATATTTTTAATAAATAAATAAAACAAATGTAAAATAAACTCTACAATCAATAAAATAAAAATGCAAAATGCAGTAATACAATATAAGATACAGTTAAACATGAGTAAAACAAAAGTACAAACAGGTAAAATAAATGAACAACATTAGCTTGTCAAACTGAGTCAAATACCGAGCCGAAGAGGTAGGTTTTAAGGAGGGATTTAAAAATTGGCAGTGAAGAGGCAATCTCAAATGGCAATGAATTCCACAATCCTGAACCCAGTATGGCAATGCCATGACACATCCAAGAGCAGTTAGTCAGCTGATCTGAGTGACTGGGAAGTAGATCGCGGATACAAGCAGCGGAATTGAGCTTCCTCCGAAGGGTGGCTGGCCTCTCCCTTAGAGATAGGGTGAGAAGTTCGGCCATCCGGGAGGGGCTCAGAGTAGAGCCGCTGCTGCTCCACATCAAAAGGAGCCAGCTGAGGTGGTTCGGGCATCTGACAAGGATGCCCCCTGGGTGCCTCCTGGGTGAGGTGTTCCGGGCATGTCCCACCGGGAGGAGGCCTTATCTTAAAGATGAACTCAAAAAGTTCTCAGAGACAGGTATGATCTGAACCCCTCCAAAGTAGTGGCATGAATCCCGACATAGTGATATTAGAATATTATGATTCATTGATTGTGAAACAGCTGATTCAAAAGCAGCTGTTTAGTCTAAGAGAACTAAGATCCCACCCCTGAATCTGTAGTCAGGAGGTTGTCATAAGAACTGTCAGTGGGGCAGATTCTGTTCTACGAAGAGACTTAAAACCAGACTTAAACCTCAAGGACATCATTTGACTTTAAACAAATTTCTCCAGGAGAAAGAAAAGCAAGCCTGGAAATAGGCCTAATTTGAATGAATCAAGATTCAAACTGGTCAAAAGCAGCAGAGACGAAGAGAGAATATAGATATGATTGGATTTAACGAAAAGATTGCAGGAAAATGTGAGAAACGAAGGAATTTTTCTAACATAATCCCTTCATCTCAGGGGCTCTAAAGTAACTGGACAAATTAAATAACTGAAAATAAAATGTTGATTTCTAATACTTTGCCAGCAAACAATGACAGCCTGAAGTCTTGAACTCATGGACATCACCAGATGCTGGGGTTTCCCCTTTTATTTTTAATGCTCTGCCCCCCAGTCAGTTTGACTGCATTTAGCTGGATTTGAGCAGATAGTACTTTATTATTATTATTATTATTATTATTATTGACGATTGTATAAAATTGGGGCAAAGGCTTCAATGCACTTCACTCTGGCGGGAAGACGAAGCTACAGGAGAGTGTCACGATCTGAGGGGACAGACCGTGCGGTGGTGTGTGTGGTGGACCCAGGTGCGAACACAAGAGAGTAGACCGGAGTAAACTTAAACTGAAAGCGAGCCTTTATTGTGGCTGATGACAGGTCTCAACACAAAGCAGAAACACTGTGACTAAACTGAACCTAAACTAAACTGGGAAACAGATACTGATAAACTAAGGAGACTCAGAAAACCATGACGATGATTGTACAGACTGGCTGACTGGCTGTCTCTCAGCTGGCTTCGAATTATCTCTGGATGCCGTCTCTCCTAACAAGACGAGGCTTTCCCTAGAAAGTTTCCCAATTATCTACAAAGCTCACATTGTTTTTTTGGACACCACTCAGACCACCAGCAATTTAAGGAGAACCTGATCTACAATTTACTCTTAACTAGCACTTTGAGGGTTTCTTAGTGTCTCCTACTCTGGCCCCTATGTTCCCTTTTCACCTTTACCCAGGGGCCTGGCTGGCCATGTGTTTTTCAAAGGTTCTGAGCTGGGTCTCCAAGTCATTGGTCCTGGCCTCAGGAGCTGGAAAAAGGGCTACATTTATTAGAACTACCAGTATTAACTAAAAGAAGCTGAGGAATAACCAAGCATTTTACACACAGAGCAGGAATGTGAAGAGGCCATGCTGCTAGTGAGTTGACTATGAGCTAAGCTAAGACTAAGATATCATTAGAAGGTGATTCAATTGAGTTTGGTCTTTGGATAAAGCACAAGATTACGTTATGGAATAAGATGTCTTCCAAGAGTTTTTAATTAAATGAAACATACAGATAAGCTACTCACATCTCTGCTGTGTATTGGGACAGGAAGAGAGAGAGGCAACACCAAGTCAGAGCACCACCACCAGGAAATATGCAGTCTATACTGCTTAGATTGCTTAACATCTATGATGTGTTCCACTGATGTCTGACTGCATTGTGATTCACAGTTTTATTAAGTAGATGAAATTTGCAAAGATAATTCTGTTTTTATTCACCAGAGAAAGAGTTAAGAGGAAAAGAAACAACTTGACTGCAGTACCAGCACTACCTGCTGCTCTTCTGTTCCATGAACTCTAGCCTGTCCATCTAACTTTGAGGAAAAATCTTATGTTTTTAGCCTTGTGAAACATGCAGCCATCCCTTCATAGTCATTGATATTTACTCACAGAAACACCTTCCATAATAGGTAATGAATTGGTTTTTGAAGTGAAATGAATAAAAATATCTCGTTTGCAGAGGTCAGAGAAAAGCATATCAGGTATCCAGCTGTTTGTCTATGAAGAGTGACTGGTCCAAAGAAGAAGCTCCGTACTTCAGTAATGAACTTGGATCTTCAGACACAAAGTAAGAACCTGATGTCATGTGAGTGATTCTTTTACAACAAGCAAACCTACAATTTTTTTTTTTGTTTTGAGTTTTTTTTAAACCCAGCAACAAGGAAAATGGTTACACATAAAACCAACACTGTAGTGCAATGACGTGGTGCAGACATTTACCATCAGTTAACACCAGGTATACATCACCTCGATGTCCTCCATTGTTGTCTTAGGTTTGTGTCACATACAAAGAACATCATGGGACTTTTGGGCTGCATTGCTATAAGTCTGTGAAGGTTCTCAGTCATCCAGACACTTTTCTTTGCAAGCTCCTTTGACTTGCTATAATAAGCCCACCCACATTGATGTTTTACTCAGTTGTTGTTGTTATGGAAAACTATCATAGCACAGTGGAGTAGAGTCGAGAAGTTGAGCCAAGTAGGTGATAGTGGAAAGGGGGCATAAGGCTAGACTGTGAAACACCATAGGGCATTCATCTTTTTTGGGCGATGCTTCTGCAAGCTTCTTCTTTCTGTCCCTACCTTCAGCTTTGTGGCCACAGGTTGGAGTTGGAAATTGATCAGTAGATTGACCAGTAAATTGACAGCTTTGCCTCTTTCTCTTTTCTCTTTCCCACAAGAAACCTCAGTGAAAGAGCGTTAGAATGAGTCATCTTTTTCGGGGAATGTGCCTCATTAATGTTAAGTTCCTGTCCTAGGGGTAACCTGGACATAACATGATGCACAACTCCCAACTCCAACCACACCCAAGAAAAGGGCAGCAACACAGCAAATCAAAAGGCCATTCAGCAGTTTATCAGGGTCAGTAGTGAGAAAAATGCCAAAACAAGTAACAAAAGTCTCTAATATTGCCCAGTGTTACCTAACCAAACATAAAAACAAACAGAAGACAAATCTCTAAACAAAGCCATTAATCAATAAGGAGAAAAAAGTTCAAAAAAAAAAAAAAGCTTTTCACTGTTGTGGCGCTCAATTATATACAATGTAATATTCACAATTAGCTATTTGCAAAAAAATGGTGGCTTACAATACAAACCACACAACTTGGTCTACTCCTCTGATGGGAGGAGACAAAAAAACAGCAGACATGATTCTGGATCATAATGATGTTCTTATCCTGCACAAGAATTTGATTTGTAATTTGTTCATGCCAGACATACAATTTTATTTTCTTCCCACTGTGTTTGTGTGTGAAAATTGTGTCAGAGGGAGAAGCCAGGATAATGTTTTTATGTTTTATTAAATAAATTCAGGCTGAATATCTGAAGTTTTGAATATTGTTTCCATGAGAAATTTCTTTAATTTTATTTACATCTAAAGCTCACCATGCTGTGAGAATAAAGGAAAGTGTTAGTTAAAGTAAAAGTTAAAGTTAAAGACTGTTAGAATGCATTATAATGTCAAATCTGGATGGTTTGTTTTTTCAAAAACAGTGAGCAAATAGTTTTACTAATAAAGAAATGTGTTCACAGAAAGAGTAAAAGGAGTGGTGTATGTGAGGAGGAGCAGCTGTCCTGCTGTGCTGTGTGTCAGGACGTCCTGAAGGATCCAGTCTCTACCAGTTGTGGACACTGGTTCTGCAGACAGTGCATCTCCGTATACTGGGACCAGTTGGCTTCATCAGAAGACTCCTCTTGTCCTCAGTGTGGAAAAAGATCCAGAACCAGAGCTGGACTACAGACAGCTAATCAGAGCAGCTGTGTACAAAGTAAGACTGAACATTTGTCTGCTGATGGACTCATTTCTAAAAACCTGATGGAAATATTAACATTTCTCCACAGCAGCACAGTGGTATGGTATGGAACGCCAGGACTGCCATAATGAATTAATTAAATACACCATTAAATAATTAATTAAATGTGTCAATAATTAATTAAAATGTGAAATACATAAATAATTAATTAAATGTGTCAATAATTAATTAAAATTGGAATTAATTAATTAAATAAATAGTTATGACACATGTAATTAATTAATTATTGACACAATTAATTATTTATGTGTTTCACATTTTAATTAATTATTTATGTGTTTCACATTTTAATTAATTATTGACACATTTAATTAATTATTGACACATTTAATTAATTATTTAATGATATATTTATTTATTTCATTTTGGCAGTCCTGGCGCCTGGCTCTCATCTTGAAATAATTTTATCTGTCAGCCTGGATTTTGGTAATTTTTAAAAGCAGAAATCCATGACAACAGATGGCTATTTTCTGCTTCTTAAACAATGCAGTCTTCAAAAATGTAGTGATGAAGGAACTGAGGCAGTGATCGGTTTGGACATGCAGCTACAGCTACATCTGCTGAGGCTCAGTCTGCTGTTTCTGCGTTTTCATGTAACACAAACACTGGCAGACCTCCTGGAGACTGATAGGAAAATTGTATTTATTTTATGTTTTCTAACAAAATTGTTTAATTATGGAAAGAAAAAATAAGTCATTTTAGAGGAGTTATGGCTCCAGAAAAGATGACAGTATCACATTTCTATCTTTCAGCAAATGTTGGTTTACAGGAGGTTTCAGATGAACATAAAATCAGTCTGAAGACACGGTGTCAACATGTGATTGAAGGAACTGATGAAACGGGAACTAAAACTCTCCTTAACAAGATCTACACTGACCTCTACATCACAGAGGGACAGAGTGAAGAGGTTCATATCCAACATGAGGTGAGGCAGCTGGAGACGGCTTCCAAAATGGATGCTCTCCATGACACTCCAATCAGGTGCCAGGACATCTTTAAAGCCTTGCCTGATAAACAGAGACCAATCAGAGTGGTTCTGACAAATGGCTTCGCTGGTGTTGGAAAAACCTTCTCAGTGCAGAAGTTCAGTCTGGACTGGGCAGAAGGCTTGGAGAACCAACACATCAGTGTGGTGGTTGTGCTTTCATTCAGGGAGCTGAACTTGGTCAGAGATGAGCAGTACAGTCTTCTGGAGCTGATCCATGTTTTCTATCCAACATTACAGAGCGTCACAGCAGAGCAGCTCACTGTGTGTAATCTTTTGTTCATCTTTGATGGCCTGGATGAAAGCAGATTTTTGTTGGATTTCACCAACATGAAGCTGGTGTCTAATGTCACACAGAAGTCATCATTCAGTGAGCTGCTGACAAATCTCATCCAGGGGAATCTGCTTCCCTCTGCTCTCATCTGGATAACTTCCCGACCTGCAGCAGCCAATCAGATTCCTCCTAAATGTGTTGACAGGGTAACAGAAGTACGAGGCTTCACTGATGCCCAGAAGGAGGAGTACTTCAGGAGGAGATTCAGTGATGAAGATCTGTCCAGCAGAATCATCTCCCACATGAAGACATCCAGGAGCCTCCACATCATGTGTAGAATCCCAGTGTTCTGCTGGATCACTGCTACAGTTCTGGAGCACATGTTGACTACAGAGGAGAAAGCAGAGCTGCCCAAGACCCTGACTGACATGTACTCACACTTCCTGCTGGTTCAGACAAAGAGGAAGAAAAACAAATACCATAAGGGACATGAGAAGTTGTTTGTTGAGACAAGTCCACAGGTGCTGACGGAGGCCGACAGGGAAGTTCTTCTGAAGCTGGGGAGGCTGGCATTTGAACATCTGGAGAAAGGAAATATCATGTTCTACCAAGAAGACTTGAAGCAGTGTGGTCTGGATGTTTCAGAGGCCTCGGTGTACTCAGGAGTTTGTACAGAGATCTTCAAAAAGGAGTTTGGAATCTTCCAGAAACCAGTTTACTGCTTTGTTCATCTGAGCATCCAGGAGTTTCTGGCTGCAGTCTACATGTTCCACTGTTACACCAATAAGAAGACAGAGGTGCTGCAGGACTTCCTAGGAAAAGAAAACAGTGAGAATTTGCAGAAAAATACTAATGGACGTGATAACAAATATGATAGTGATGAAGATGAAAATCACGAAGAATCAGATCATGATGATGATGATGATGTTCGAGATCGTCATGATGATTATGACGATGATGATGATGATGTTCGAGATCGTCATGATGATTATGATGACGATCGTCATGATGATTATGATGATGATGATTATGATGACGATGATTATGATGATGATAGAGATGATGATTACGATCGTCATGATGATTATGATGATGATGATGATGATGACGACGATCGTCATGATGATTATAATATAGATGATTATGGAGATGTTTATGATGATAGCGATGATGAAGATAAATTAACAAATGATGATTACTTCGAAAAAGAAAGGGACGATGACAGCAGTGAAGATAAGACTTCACTGAAAGTTTTCCTAGGCAGAGTTATGGAGAAATCCCTCCAAAGTAAAAATGGCCACCTGGACCTGTTTGTTCGCTTCCTTCATGGCCTCTGTCTGGACTCCAATCACAGACTCTTAGGAGGCCTGCTGGGTCAGACGGACAACAGTTCAAAATCCATCCAGAGTATCATCGACAACCTGAAGAAAATGAGTAGTGAGGAAATCTCTCCTGACAGAAGCATCAACATTTTCCACTGTCTGATGGAAATTAATGACCTCTCAGTCCATCAGGACATTCAAATGTTCCTCAAGTCAGATAACAGATCAGAGAAGGAGCTATCTGAGATCCACTGCTCCGCTCTGGCCTACATGCTGCAGATGTCAGAGCAGGTTCTGGATGAGTTAGACTTGAGGAAGTATAACACATCAGAGGAGGGAAGACTGAGGCTGTTCCCAGCAGTAAGGAACTGCAGAAAGGCTATGTAAGTTAGATCACCATCTTTGTCAAAAGAAGTGAGTGTGCAGTTATTATACATAGTGATTACATATGCTCCAGTTACTGAAAGTGGATGGTTATGCACGTATCTATGTTTCTATAAATGAAAGCCATCATATAAGTTTCTTGTTTCTCCAAGAGTGAACTGTTTAGATAACAGTGTAGCAGATTACCACCCCCAGAGTGTATAAATACAGCTCTGCGCCTCTTGTTTTTCTATCTGGGCCACACTAATCCGTTGAATAATCCAGTGAATCATCTCAAAAAGTTGATTTCATTCATTTGGATGTAACATTGTCAGTGGGAGAAACGTCTGAAGAAGTCCCTTGGCTGAGGGATGAAATGGTTCTCCTACTGAAAATGATTTTGTTCATTCGGATGATTAAGCATGCGTCAAGACACACTAATTGGTGTTCTCCCTTTCATTCACTGCATCAGTTAGCCAAGTAGCTAACTGATTATAAGCCAGTTGTCCTATAATCAGGGCAACTTCAGAGTGGAACAGAGCCCAGCCCTTCTCCGGTAGACTGGTTCCAGAATCTGAGTTGTTCATTAAGCCCAACTAGCACCCAATTACCTTCAGGTCATCTTCTAAGCATCAAACATGTGAGATAATTCAATTTAAAAAAAGATTCATTATTAATTAGTTTTTTCATTACTTTTTTTTTTCATAAATGGCAGCAGATGACAGTTAATCTTGTTGCATTTTTACATTTGTTGTATTAAGATATTAGCCCAACATCTCAAATCGGGTATTAGAAAGCCCACTGTAATAAATTTAATTAAACTACAATAATATGTATTCACAGACTTCATAACTGTGGACTCTTAGACCCTCATTTTGAAGTTGTGGCTTCAGCTCTCAAGTCCGAACCCTCACATTTGACAGTACTGGACCTGAGCAACAACCATCTGAATGATTCAGGAGTGACGTTACTATCAACTGGTCTGGACAGTCCAAACTGTAGACTGAAGACTCTGAGGTGAGGTCATTGACTCCATAGAACTTGCTCTTATAAATTACTTTTGTCCATTGAAATGTATTTTGAGACTGGATTTTAATCTTAACTGTGATTAAGTATCAGTTACCATCTTACCTTTTAAAATATAAGTATGCAAGCTTGTAGCTTTGTTATTAATTAACTATACCTTACTGATCATGCTATAATGTTGGGGAAATAATTTTTGCTCTTTTAAAATAGAGTAGATGAAACATACCCACATTCATGCTTATGAATAATGACACCACATACAGTTGTTGTCGAAAGTATGCATAAACTAAAAAAGACTCAAGTCATAGTTGGGCTTTTAATTATTTATTTGAACTGTTCTTTTACTTGGGTGGAATGATACAGCGTACATCTTGAGTACTCAGTGTAGCAGTTTGAGATTTGGATTTTCTCAAATCCACACAGGTTCAAGAGTGTATCTACTTTATAGGCTTAAATAGGTACACACCCCACTAATATTTGGTTAAATATCCATTATCAAGGTACATTTTGACCAGATGCTTTGGTAGCTGAAAACACGTATATGGTATAATTCTGAATGGATATTTGACCACTCTGCATGGCAGAAATATTACAGTGCATCTGCTGGCATGGACCTAGTTTTAAATCCTAGTGCAATAGTCTTCAATAGGGTTAAGGCTGGAGCTTTAGAAAGGCCATTCCAGAAGCGTAATGTTAGCCCGCGTTATCCATTCCAACAAAAATCTAGTTGAATGTGTTGGGATCATCTTCTCTTCTTAGCTCTATAGTTCAATCTTTGTCTTGTCTGACCATTTGGTTTTTCCATGTAGTCCTATGCAAATTTCAGTCAATGTTGAAACTGTCAATTTTGGACCAGGGGCTTCTTCCTTTTTCAGTACCCTCTCAGTCCATACCAAAATAAAATTGGCTTAATTGTGGACATTGACATGGGTGTTCCAGTTGTTTCCAGTTAATGGAAAGGCTTGAGCCTTGGTGGTTCCTGGATTATTATTTCTGAATATTCTAACCAATTTCCTACCGTTGTCTGAGGGTAACAGTTTAGGCCTTCTTCCATACCTTTGCAAAGTAGTGAGACATCCAAATAACTTGCATATTATTGTTTGAACCGATGGTCTTGGAATGGGCTGTTGTTTAAAAATGTCTCCAAAAGACCATCCCAACTTGTGTAAATCTACAGTTCCAAGTTTCTTGGACTTTTCCATTGTTCAGAATATTGGTCAGTGGTGCAACGGATCACGGTTGATCCGTAATCTGAACCAATCCCACTCCACAGTTCGGCACGCACGTGATCCGAAGATTCGAAAAAGAAGGGAAAAAAAGTATGTGTATGGTGCACATGGTCAGTCTGTCAAGCGATAGTTATGGCAAGCGCTAGCGGTCCAAGTAGAGGAGCAGAGGAGTTTGCGGCATTTAAGCAGCCCTTTGCTCGCCAATCTGACCGGGCTAAAGCTATTACAAAAGCTATTGGGGTGTTCTGCTGCAGACCGGACGCCGTATTCCCTTGTGCAAAACAAGGGGTTTAAACTGTGATGAATGTGCTTGAGCCACGCTATGATATCCCGTTACGCGTCCACTTCAGTGACAAGATTGTACCCAGGCATGTATGAGCAGGAAAAGTTTAAAGTTATGGCTGAGCTGTTCCCGGCATCTTCTGTTGCCCAAGTACAAATGGGTGGACCTCCAGGTCAATGGCAAGCATAAAATGTAACTAAAGATAATTCCCCTGACCAAATAAATTCCAACCATCCCAGCCAAAATCACGTCCCCATGATTTGTCAAAACCCTCCCTATTATCATTAATCCTAGCCAAGAATTTTTCATACGACACCATTTTCAGCATTTTTTTCTTTCCACCTATTATGTTCTGGAGGAGATGGTTCCTTCCATACACTAAGAATAACTCGGGCCGCTGCAATCACCCCCACAAAGTCATATTTTGAAACCCCAGGTAACACCGACCGATCCCCTAATAGCACAGTCTTGGTGACAAGGGTATTATCAAACCAATCCACCTTCCTATTTTGTCCAATACTTTTGCCAAAAGGGATAAACTTTCCCACATTCCCAAATAGCATGCATAAATGTCCCTGGATCTGAACTACATTTCCAGCATATCTTACTGGACTGATTCCCATTCTAGTTTGGACGGAGTGAAGTACCATCTGTGTATTAATTTGTACTGAGTAAATTTACCCCTGGCCTCTTTTATATATTTATCAGAGAATGACAAAATTCTACACCAGTCTTCTTTAGAAGTTGCACAACTCAAATCTCTCTGCCATATAATCCTCAAGTTTTCACACATCTCTTTTTTTGGATTCTTAAACAGTTTGTAGAAAACAGCTGCTCTATGTGCTGTACTGGACAATTCTTAAAAACTCCACCACCATATTTGAGCTTAGAGTAATTTTCCTTTGGTAATACAATCCCTTATTTGTAAATATTTCCAAAAATTATTTTCTCTTATCAAACCATATTTTTGGGTTATTTCAGCGAATGACATAAACACTCCTTAATTTGTTTTCATGTAATTGCGTGGAATGAGTCTTGAGTTGAATGTTTTTAAATAGGGAAAAAATATGTAAATAAGTAAATGTTAAAAATTTTTCTTTTTTTTCTTTTCTTTTTTTGCCGATCCAAAAATTGATCTGATCCGTGACAGCCAAAGGTAGTGTCGCTCCCTCAGCAGATAGTCTCGAGCAGCCAGGAAAAATAGCATGGAAGTGTTACAGTGAGGAGGAATTACAGTGGGGCAAAAAAGTATTTAGTCAGCCACCGATTGTGCAAGTTCCCCCACTTAAAATGATGACAGAGGTCAGTAATTTGCACCAGAGGTACACTTCAACTGTGAGAGACAGAATGTGAAAAAAAAATCCATGAATCCACATGGTAGGATTTGTAAAGAATTTATTCGTAAATTAGGGTGGTGTTTAAGTGTAATTGTAATAAAGTGCATGTAAACTTTTGACCACAGTGTACAATTAACAAAGGTGACTGCTATGCTTTACAAACACTTTTAAATTGTTTGTTTTCTACAGTGATTTAATCATCAAAGGACAAGATTGTAAACACTATTACACTGGACACTGTTTCTAGTGTAATACACATTTCCTTTAAGTGAAGACTGAATTTCTTTTTTTTTTCTTTCTTTTTAAGGTTAGTTTTCTGTAGGTTATCAGAAATCAGCTGTGCTTCCCTGATTTCTACTCTGAAGTCCCATCCATCACATCTGATAGAGCTGGACCTTAGTTACAATCACAAGCTACAGGATTCAGGAGTGATGCAGCTGTGTGGTTTCCTGGAGAACCCAGACTGTAGACTGAAGACTCTGAGGTTAATGCAGTATATTATTCAACTTTTCTATATGTTGCAAACAGCTGTGTTTGAGGTTAACTTTAGTTTCAACCTGATCAGTGCTTCTAGATACAGCACGTTCTGTTTACTGTGAATGCTCAAATTAATTTGTATGAAATAATGTGCTTTTGAAAGTATGTTTGGGAGGTTTAGCTTTAACACCTGAACTTTGTGCACAAAGACCCACATAAGAACTAAAAACAATTTTTTGTCAAGCAAAATTCATTCTCCTTTTCAGGCTGAGTTGGTGCAGCTTGTCCAAGATCAACTGTGTGTCTTTGGGCTTAGGACTGAAGTCCAACCCCTCTCATCTGAAGCATCTAGACCTAAGTGGGAACAACATGCAGGATTCAGGAGTGATGGAGTTGTGTGGTTTCCTGCAGAGCTCACGCTGTAAACTGGAGACTCTGAGGTCAGTCACTATGTATTAGTTGTGCTCGGATGAA
This sequence comes from Simochromis diagramma, assembly GCF_900408965.1. Taxonomy (NCBI): domain Eukaryota; kingdom Metazoa; phylum Chordata; class Actinopteri; order Cichliformes; family Cichlidae; genus Simochromis; species Simochromis diagramma. The sequence goes on from NW_024386730.1 coordinate 168,472, forward strand.
TGTGACATACTGATGCTAATCTGCAGAGATAAGGCTGATATTAAAATGAGCCAAATTGAGGATCTACATGGTAAATGCAGTTTTCTTCTTCAGTGAATTAGTCCATTCACTGAACAATTTTCATAATTGAAACCTTTTGACTAACTTTAACAGTTTTTAGTAATTTACTCTTTAATATCTATATAAGCAGATGATTGTTGTTTAATTAAAAAAATTGATTGGATTTATATAGCGCTTTTCAAGGCACCCAAAGCGCTTTACAATGCCACTATTCATTCTCTCTCGCATTCACACACTGGTGGAGGCAAGCTAAGGTTGTAGCCACAGCTGCCCTGGGGCAGACTGACAGAAGCGAGGCTGCCATATCGCGCCATCGGCCCCTCTGGCCAACACCAGTAGGCGGTAGGGTAAAGTGCCCAAGGACACAACGACCAGGACAGAGAGCCCAGAAATCGAACCGGTGACCTTCCGGTTACAGATGCGCTCCCCCCCCCCCCTTAGATCATGTTTACCTTTTATCTTTAGCCATTTGGTGCTTCACTCTTTCTAAACGTCTACATTCTGAACCTTCTTCATATGTTAACATATTGTGAAGTGCTGAATGTTTTCAGGTGGTGAGATTTAATTTGCATGTTTTATTTGTTTTTCAGATTGAGGGAGTGCAGGTTGTCAGCTGTGAGTTGTGCTTCTCTGGACTCTGCTTTGAGGTCCGGCCCCTCTCATTTGAGGATACTGGATCTCTGTGACAACAACCTGATGGATTCAGGAATGAAGCAGCTGTGTGATCTTGTGAACAGCCCAGATTTTAGACTGGAGACTCTGAGGTCAGCAGAGGGTTGGAATCGCTCCATTCTGCTTTCAGCAGTACTGTAATTGTTACAGTTAATATGCAGACTAACTACTCTAAACAAATACAAATATCGCAGGTCTAATGATCTTATTACTACTGTACCTTGAGTGAAATCTATAGAGCAAATGGGGCTGATGCTAACTGTCTAGGAATGTGCAAAATGTAAGCTCAGTGTGTCAATCCCACCGAGAGTGGTTGGACTCAAATACAGGACAGTGTGTCCACTTCAAAACATTAACACTAGAGCTGAAAAGGACTAGAACTAAGAGGAGCAGTGCTGCACAGTTGCTCTGCTGTTGCTCTGAATGGGATTGAAATCCCCACTGTTATACTAGATATGCTGAATCTGACTAACAACTGTTGAGAAAACACATTTATCTCCCGACTGTTTTTTCCTCTCTGCAGGTGGAAACTAAGTGATTAAACAGAGCAGTCTGTGACTGGGGCATGCTACTGAGTGGAGAAGAGAGCTTCATCCAGCAGTGTCTGACACAGAAATGAGAAGAAGTGCAGATCACTGTCATTGCTCCCGATTGAACTGCATTGTGTATAACAGCACCACTGTTATACACAATGATCATTCTTGATTATCCCTGATCTTTGTGTCTGTCTTTAAATGACAGTAAACTGTCATTGTTGGATTGCACTCAGATTTTGACTGCAGCGGCAGGGAGTACACCAAAGGCAGACTGCAGTGTAACACTGTCTCCAGGTGGAAAACGGGAGGAGTGATACACCTCCTGCTGTCAGGCCTGCAGGGTCTATCACTGTGGTGTTCTCCTCTGTGTTGCTGCAGACAAGCTATTTTTTATTTTTTGCACTGGCACAAACAATTTGTGTGCCTTCTTATTGGGACACGTGATTGTTCTTTCATTTTAGTTTTTGTATTTTTAACAAAATACAAAAAACTCCAGATGCAGTTTTAGGATCATAGTTGTATATAACTTTATTGTTTACAAAATTTGTGCATAGTTTTTTTTAAATATAAAATTTCTATTTGCATTTCACATTATGGAAATCATTCACTGAGCATGTCTGTGGTTTTTTTCAGTAAAAATGCTTGTTTTTTCCCCACTTGGTTTTAATATTATGTGATTTTTAGATCAGTTATGTTACTACAAAAAATAACTGTTAATTCAGACATGTGAGGTTGAGCTGAAAAGATACCAAGCACGGCAAAAAAATGTGAAGGTGAAATACAAAGGTAAAATGTAAAGTAGGCAAAAAAAAAAACGTGTTTGTATATGAACCACTTCATGTTGTGTATCTTTCCTACATACTTATTTCTTATATAGACTATACAGTACATGAAATCAAAATAAACATGTTTTATGTAACCCAAAAGTTGAAATAATGTGGGCTGAAGAAAATAAAGTTATAGACTGTATTTATATGAAACATGTATACTTACTGCATTTTATTTATTCATTTTGTAATATGCTTTATATAAAACCTGTGTAAAGAAATTGCTTCCATGCCCCTCTAAGAGAATTTCTCTAGATTTGCCGCTGATCACTGATCCACCTCAACACAGAGACAAACTACAGCATTTCATCCATTTACACACAGCTTCATCAACACTAACTCCACACACTCAGCTTACCAGTGACTGTCAGGTTAACCATGTTACTGATGGGACCCTCTCTGGACTCACACCAGTAAACTCCACTGTCATGAAGCATCAAAGAGGTGTTAAAGGAAGAACCAGCTGGTTTTCCCCATGTACTTCCACAATGAGTCTTGTACTTGTGTTTCTCCTCAGAGCTGTCGTCCTCCTCACAGCTCAGAGACACAAAGTCTCCTTCAAAGATCTGAGAGCTGCTGGGACTCACAGTCAGACGAGCTGTGAGAGTTGAAATCTGTAAGACTTTAAATTGTGAAACATGAACCCAATCAGGTCATATCAGTGAGCGTTTCTCAGGTTTAAACTGACAGAAGAAGGTTACTGACCTTGGTTTGTTGTGCAGCTCAGCAGTGAGATCAGAACTAAAGAGAAATGACACTCAGGTTGATTTGAGGTGAACATAAAGAACAACTCCACACAAACAGCTGACAAACACAGAGATTCTACTTACAGAGCAGACACAGCACAGATGTTTCCTTCATCGTCCTTCTCACTCATTTGAGCTTTTTTTCATTTCTGTCTCTGACACCAAGTAAAGCCCGCCCTCTTCCTCTGAGCACCAGCTTTCTATTGGTTCAAACACAGAGGTGAGAACTATTTATTTTCCATGTAGTGGACGTCCCCCTCAGTGAGAGAGGCAGATATGAGCTGAAACACAGGAATCAAACCAGGGACGCTGCTGTTATGGAGCTGAACTGGAACCATTCAGACACTGAGGCCCTCTGAACACATTTTAATTACAGCTGTGCAGAGACACACTGATGACTGACTGGAACACTATGATTCACATTTTACATTCACACCATCCTCACACATGGCTTATATATGGCCACTAGAGGGAGATGTTGGGCTTTAAATGCCTCGCAATGATATTTCTTCAGTTTTGTTTTTTCTGAGTAACAAAAATTTAGATGTTTTTTTTTTAATTTACTATACATAAAGTTAGTCTCCATAGAGGCATCATTGAGTTCCAATACTCAACCGTACTAAAACACTTAAATAATTTTTTGAGAACAAGGTCAGACACAGTGACTCCAAACTTTCCGGTGTTTTAAGCAGCAAACAAAGTGTTAAAGAGTGTTAAAGTGGTATTCATTCACTCTCACATTCACACACTGGTGGAGGCAGCTACAGTTGTAGCCACAGCTGCCCTGGGGCAGACTGACTACAAATCAACTTTTGCACAACATTCAAATTTGTTATAGCTTTAAATATCAGGGAAACTTAAATGTTATATTTACCTTCCTTTTCGATATATGGACCACCAGGACTCAATTCGCTGGTTATTCGTTGATGAAAAAAAACATGTGACTGAACTCTCCGCTGAAGTGGTCATCATGATGGTGACGTAGTGCGCACAGAACTGCAGCCATAATGCCGTTTTCTGTCCCACAGTCAGTTCTCAGTCTCATCGGTACAACACTAAGGCTCCCAACACATGACAAGTAATAGTAAGCTATGACCACTGGATTATTATTGGTTGGTCCACATTCTAGCCACAAAACCTTGCGTGAAAATCCATCAATGCACCCTGAAATGGCCAAACCGAATGGTTTGAGCTTGTCATAACCATCAGCATGCCACATGTAGTTGGGTCCCAGCGAATGATAGGTTCTCCTAATGAATCTTCTGCGTGTTCTCATCTGGCATCCATGAGGATTAAGCTCCCGGAGTATTTTCATCACATCATCCCTCTTCACTTTAAGATGATGCGTTTGTTTAAGTACCTGCCACATTGTTCGATACCCAAACAATCGCCCAGGTCCTTGAAGCTCCGCTCTGATTGCGTTAATGATCGTTGTTCTGGAGTGAAAATGTTTTCTTCGGTAGATTCCAGCATTATTGAGTTTACTTTTAAGACTCCTTAAACTCATCTTTACACCATGCAAAGTTAACATCATGTCCATGATAACACTATATGAGTGACCTTCATTGAAATATTTAATGCAGTACTGTAGCTTGTCTGATCCTTCGGCCTGGTCTGTGTCCCGCAAAAGCTCCAGAGACCGTCCACAGGAAGCACAAAAAGGGGTGAAGAGGCAGAAGCTAACGCCACAAAATAGGCAAAACATTTTCCGGTTCTCTATGTAGTGCAGCGAGCACCGTCAGGGTAATGAGGAAGCGCTGTGAGGAGTGCGTTTCTCGACGTTTGTTTACATCCCAAATCACTTTTCTGAGCTACAAATATGGAGTAAGCCTAATCGTTGTGTCACTTCCGGTATTTCAGACAATCCCTTTCCATCAAGGATTTTTAATTTGTTGCGGGTTTTTGTAATTTGTTGTGGGTTTTTGTAATTTGTTGCGGGTTTTTGTAATTTGTTGTGGGGCTTTTTTATTTGTTGCAGGTTTTTGTAATTTGTTGTGGGTTTTTGTAATTTGTTGCGGGTTTTTTGTAATTTGTTGTGTGTTTTTGTAATTTGTTGCGGGTTTTTTGTAATTTGTTGTGGGGCTTTTTTATTTGTTGCGGGTCTAGTAATTTGTTGCGGGTTTTTAATTTGTTGCGGTTTTTTAATTTGTTGCGATTTGCACTTCCCAGCCACCGTACTGAAGAGAGGAGTGTAGCAGGTAACCACAATCAGACAGGAACAACTCAAATGTTCCATCTGACACTTTGGTGAAACCCACAGAACCACACGAGGAAAACAATCGAGAACTTTGTTTATACAAAAAGACAAAAAAGATAAAATAAATATAAGTGGAAATGGTGATGACCGCAAATATATAAACATACTTATTTTCTTATTGTTGATTTTACTGTAAAATACATATTTAAATAGAGACAAAAGACATAAAACATAAAAATCTGTTGATGTCCTCCGGTCTGAGGTGCTGGGGGGACCAGTTAGAGACCAGCAGCTGGATGTCAGTGGTTGGACTGGTGGACTACTTCAGTGAAGAGTAGACGACGTCTGCCTCTGGTTTAAAGTCTGAACACAAACACACACAGTTCAAACAACAGGAAACATGATTGCAAGCTTTGTAGTTCAATCAAGACCTTCAATCTCCACCTCTCTGCATCAGACACAGTCCCAGTTCAGACTTTACTGGGAACCAGCTGAGATGCAAATCACGGAGCTTTTTTAAGGTAAAGCTAAGGCTGAATGACACACAGAAATGTTTGTCTCAGACTTGAAACCAACTCTGCAGTCTTTGAGCATGCCCAACTCTTAACCACATTTCACACCTTGCAAAATGAACACAAAAACCTAAAGTTAAACTGTAACATCACAGTTACTGTAAGCTGTAGTTGATGAAATGATACAAAGGATACACAGTGTTTTCCATTTCCCATCCATTTTTAAGATAATCAATAAAAATGTCGTGATCTGCTGCGTGAAACGCTACAGTTTTGTGTAAAAGAAAGCACCCATGCCCCCAATAAAGCAGCAACAGGAGCAGATTTATTTAAACAAGTTATGTTTGTTAAATTGCCATAATACACACTGCATTTGAGGGTTGGTGGCAGGATGTTTAGCACTGTTACCTCACAGCAGGAAGATTCTAAGTTCAATTCCACCGTCTGACTGTGGTCTTCCTGTGTGGAAGTTTAAAGACATGCACTTGTTGGGGATAGATTAATTGAAAGCTCTAAATCAGACAGACTGGCGACCTGTCCAGGGTGTACCCTGCCTCTAGGATAGGAGGATTGATAGTTAGTAGTTGGTTTTATTATCTTTTTATTTAGTTTCAAATTAATTTTAGTTAAAGTCTGAGATAAACTGGTTGCTGGCTAACAGTGCAGTAAGAGAAAATATTCCAACACGAGAATGACCCTAAGCACGCTGCAAAGACAACACTGTGGCGGCTAAAGGTCAACTCTATGTTATAGGGCATTTAAATATGGTTTTCCCCAGATAATCACCATCCAACCTGAGTCACCTTGAAAGGATTTACAATAACAATGGCCTAAAACCCACAAATGCAACCAAATACCAATACATAATGGCAATCAGAGTGCTGTTGCCTAGCCTGTAAACATCTGTGTGTTCCCATGGATATGCCTTCCCAGACCATCACTGACACACCTCCAAACCAGTATTGCTGAACTGGAGGAGGTCAGGCCCAAGGCTCACCCTTATAAAGTGTGTTTCTGATTGTTTGGTCAGAGATATTCAAACCAGTTGCCTGCTGGAGGTCCGTTTGTAGTTCTGACAGTGCTCGTCCTGTTCTTTCTCACACAAAGGAGAAGATTTCTTCAAACTTTAAAACGATGCCAGGCCTTGGAGAACATGAGGCTGTGAGTTGGCTAAGTATGTGACCTTAACCTTCATTATTAGTGTCTTGACTTTGAAAATACATTTCAAGAAAAAATATTAAATAATAAATCATTTGAAAGGACCTTAATAGAGCTGCACAACACATTGTTTATTCTTTAAATACAACAACTGCAAGTTCTTTTAGTTTTTATAGATAATAGAAGCCAAAGGTTTCAACCAATTCTGTTCCAATCATATGGGTAAAGAAAAAAAACTATACAACTCTAGTATGCAAAGGTCGAAAATCAATGTGTGGTTACAAAAACAGGCTGATGTCAGCATATTGTTATAAAAAATCAGAAAACATTAAAGTGTTAGTATAGCCTTTGCCCTTCAGAGGGTTTTGTTAATACGGAAGTTACAACATTTATAATTAGCGGCAGGTTCTCACTGTTTTCTATTTTCACTTCTTAAAGCCTCTGATGAAAAATATGTGAGTACAGAGACCTCGTCTGTGTGAAAGCAGTGACCACAGAGCAGCCAGTTTCTGTCAGTGTCGCCTGACACACCTCACATAAGCGCACAACTCATTTTCACAACATGAACACTGTCAACGGCCAAACCAGAACTTTCTGTGGTGAAGGGTTTCATCAGCTTCAGACTAGAACTAAACAGGAACGGGAAGTAGCAGCTGTGGTTTTACATGAACAACTTGAAGCCAGATTAATGCTTTGTATAAAAGGGCGCTTGGTGTCTTTAGTCTTTCTCTTTAAACATATCATATTTATTCACCCTGAAAGTTGTTTGTGTATCAACTCCAGACAGAACACCCATCTGAGCCTTATCTGGGCTACCTCTAGATTTGTAGCTCAGTTATCACACTGCCAAAAGTCACAACACATCAGGGGGCTGACCTATTTAAGGTGTATGTGTGGCCCTAAAGATGACTCCTAATGTGTCATATTTGAGCCAAACAAAACAGAAATATTTTGTGTCTCTTTTTTATTCCTTAATTTCAGGTGGTGTGGGACAGTGTTTGTGGAGGTGGGGTTTCGGTGTGCACTATGGGCGTGAAAGCTGCAGAGAGGCATGTAAGACTGTAGCGACTGCTCAGATATGGGTTTGGTCTTTCAATACATTTGGCCTATATTGTATTAATTCACTTCTTTACCTTTGAGTACATTTTTATAATCTTTTCACCAGAGTTAGAAAAACATAAAGAATTGCCTGATAAATGTATGCACAAGGCAAAATAGACACAACTACTAAATGAGCTGTTTACAAATAGAAACTCCTCACTGGCATCTGGCAATGGAAAATCAAAAGTATCCATTCAAATGAAGTGTGCGTTGTAGGTCACGGATATATCAATATTCCTCACGTTTCAGGCTGTGAGAGAGGTCTTAGCTAAATTATAGAGTTTACCTGAGAGTATGAATTGCCGGATGTTGATTGGCTGTTTTATTGTGTTTAAATCTATACACTTCCTGACTCAACAGGATTGTTTTTAACTGAGGTTTTAAATATTTGACCTCCATTATTAAAGTGGACAAACTGATAGATTATAACTTGAGATTTTAAATTGCAAAGTTATGAATCACACTAAACATGTGATTTCTCAATATCGCTGTGTCCTTTAATTTCAAGTAATACACTTCCGCTGCCTCTGATAGAAACGATCAAACACTCAGCCATGTTTTTCTTTAAAAGATTATTTTTGAGCCTATCACAGCGTGTTAGCATTCTAATGTTAGCGTGTAGCCTGAACTAAACCCTGCGTTAAAGCTGTGAAGAACCGTGATGGCGAGAAAGAGCAGCTGTACCTCTCGTCTTTGACTTTTTTTCAGTTTCTTTGACGATGATGATTTCTTCATAACTGACATCTTCTGTTCTCACCGTTGAATCCACTGCAATTGAAACCACACAATTGAAAGCACACACAGAAGTCGTAATTGCAACTGGTCGTACACTTCTGCTACTGTAGAACTCTTCAAACCAAAAGCATGTGGATCATTGATTTTAATTTTAATTTACATTTCGTGTCTAGATGAATAAAGTTTACACTGAAAACATGATTGATTACCATCAGGGGACTGCATTTAGTCAACATTTCAGAAAGTCACAAAGCTAGAAAATAACAAACATGAAATATAGATTCAGAAGGGGACTAATAATAATGGATTTATATAGCGCTTTTCAATGCCACTATTCATTCACTCTCTGGTGGAGGCAGCTACAGTTGTAGCCACAGCTGCCCTGGGGCAGACTGACAGAAGCGAGGCTGCCATATCGCGCCATCGGCCCCTCTGGCCATCACCAGTAGGCGCTAGGGTAAAGTGTCTTGCCCAAGGACACAACGACCAGGACAGAAAGTACGGGGATCGAACCGGCAACCTTCCAGTTACAGATGCGCTTCCCAACCTCCTGAGCCACGGTCGCCCCAACTAATGGAATACAAGTAATTATAAACGTTTCTAAAGGAGCCATATAATGAATTTAATGCAAAGTTTAAAGATAAACTTTAATATTTTAGTTCAGTGATTAAATGTCAGCTAGAAAAGTTATTAGTAATTACAGTTTCTCTTATATTGTTTTAATACTAAGAGCTCTGTGAAGCAACACCTACAGGTGACTTTTTAAAAAGACAAACAGGAAACTATACGACTGCAGAGCTGTAAAATTAACCACAGACCACAAACACACACTCAAGCATAGTGTAGACTCAGTAAGCACACAGTTAAACTTTAAAGACAGACTCCTGATTTCGATGTCTACATGCTTATTGTTTTCTAGTTTTTCCCACGCCACTTAGAGACTCTCATTTTTAGATGGGCACCAGCGCTACAGGTCATTCTAGTGGTGGACTTGTGAAGTGGTCCCTGGCCCCAAGGCTCTTCAGGAGTGCATTTTTAGCTGTTCCATCAATATTTAGTAGAGCTTAACTACTGTACGTGTGTACTAGCCAATGCAAACATGGTGAACTATTAAATAAGAAACTATTACCTAAGACAGCGGTCCTCAACCTTTTTTGCGCCACGGACCGGTTTATGTCCGACAATATTTTCATGGACCGGCCTTTAATGTGTCGCGGATAAATACAACAAAATACAACTAGTACCGGTACCCGAAAAAAGATGATTTATTCATAACACACGTGAAAAGACCCAGGAAAACAGAGTTAACAATAAAAATGATAACAAAATAACGCTGAAAACCGATAAAAACCCTGAAAACCATACATTTCACACCTGAGCCTCAACTCTCGCGACCCGGTACCAAACGACTCACGGACCGATACCGGTCCGAGGCCCGGGGGTTGGTGACCGCTGACCTAAGAAATGTGAAAAAGGAACACAAAGACACTGTAACCATGGGACAGATCTACAGTAAATATTCCACCATGTTAAATTGTATTAACACTGATGGTGACACAGGCAGCTGTAGCTGAACTGGACCTCTAGACAGACTCTGTGCTGTGGCGATTTTTAAAGCATTTAAATTTTATTATCTCACAATAACTTTGGATTTCTCTTTAGTTCATTGTGCTATCACACTGTCCAAGAAGTCTGCTCTAGATTTGGTGACTGAAATTCTACAATGTTGTTTGGACGTTACCAGGTACCTGTGATTCACCCACAGAAAATCTCCTTGCAATTACACACACACATGATGTAAATCATAATTAATGTGTAGATTATTCTGACAGGTCTGAGTCTCACCTTCAGGTTTCCTGTGAACATATCTTCTCACCAGCAAAACCAGTAACACCAGTAGAACCACAACACACACTGATCCAACGGATGCCAACACAGAGAGAACAGGAGGAGAAGGCGATGGAGGAAGAGTGATGAAGGTGAAACCAGGAGGAGAGTTGGATCCAGGTGGCGGTGTGGTCGCGTGTTCCCCTAAAATAAAGCAAACACAGTCATTAAGTTGTCGTCACATTGTGAATGTTGAAAGCTGCAGAAACACAGACAGGTGAGTGTGTCACCTGTGACAGTGATCCAGCTGGATGGAGACTCTCCATGACCGCTGATGTCACACTTGTAGAGGCCTTCATCAGACCTGGAAACATGCTGGATGGTCATGTGACCTGTAGGCTGCTTCCTGATGAGGGAGCCATCTTTATAGAAAGCAGCTGGGAGGTTGGAGGGAGTGGTCTTTGTTTTACAGAGCAGAGTGACGTCATCTCCCTCCATCACAGGGAGGACAGGACTCTGCAGGATCACTGATCCACCTCAACACAGAGACAAACTACAGCATTTCATCCATTTACACACAGCTTCATCAACACTAACTCCACACACTCAGCTTACCAGTGACTGTCAGGTTAACCATGTTACTGATGGGACCCTCTCTGGACTCACACCAGTAAACTCCACTGTCTGATTTGTAGGTATCGGTGATGTTACATGAACAATTCGCTGAACCAACTGTTGTTCCCCAATCTCTTCCACACTGAGTCCTCTGTCCTTTGCTTGTGTGTCTCCTCAGAGTCCATCCAGCAGAGCTGTCGTCCTCCTCACAGCTCAGAGACACAAAGTCTCCTTCAAAGAACTGAGAGCTGCTGGGACTCACAGTCAGACGAGCTGTGAGGGTTACAATGAAGAACTGATGATCTGTTAGACTTTACATTTTGAAAGATGACCCCAATCAGGTCATATCAGTGAGCATTTCTCAGGTTTAAACTGTGACAGAAGAAGGTTACTGACCTTGGTTTGTTGTGCAGCTCAGCAGTGAGATCAGAACTAAAGAGAAATGACACTCAGGTTGATTTGAGGTGAACATAAAGAACAACTCCACACAAACAGCTGACAAACACACAAACACGTCTTATATATCTGCTCATTTTCGATTAGATGTCAGCAACATCTTTCAAGTACAGTTTGGACAACAAAAGACTAACATTCACACCTACAGTCAGTTTACAATCACCAGTTAACCAAACATGTCTTTGAACTGTGAGAGGAACCCTCCACGGATGCTAACCACTACATCTCTTTGACACCTGTACTGTTAGATATGATTTAGTAACCTTTTCTTTTTATTATCATTTAATAGCATTCAAGCTTTTATTTTATATTTGTTAGTGACATAAATGTATCCATAGTTTGAACTCATCATGCTTGTTATATAAAAAACAGCTATTAAAGTGACTATTATAATTATGAACAAGAATTACAGTGTGATTATATACGAACTCTCCACTACATTTAAATACCACAGTAAAGTCATGTGTCCACTGTGCAGCTGTGTTATCAAAGATAAAGAGTCAGTCAGACCTGCAGTTGGTCCTCGTGGTGTTTGAACTTGAATTCAGCCTGATTTGTTTTTCATGTCTTCTCCTCCATCATCAGTTATCAGGAGAGCAGACAGTCAAAGTACAAGAATTCAAACAAACACAGAGATTCTACTTACAGAGCAGACACAGCACAGATGTTTCCTTCATCGTCCTTCTCACTCATTTGAGCTTTTTTTCATTTCTGTCACTGACACCAAGTAAAGCCCGCCCTCTTCCTCTGAGCACCAGCTTTCTATTGGTTCAAACACAGAGGTGAGAACTATTTCCTTTCCATGTAGTGGACCTTCCTCTATTGGTTCATTTGTGGGGCATTGGTGTGGGACTGACTTCTTTTCTTTGTGGAAAGTTATAAAGAATACAATTAAGAGAAAATATAAATATAATTCAGTACTTCTTTATTCATAAATTCATATACATTCATGCACAGCTCCCAGTTTAGATCTGGGAGACAAACACCCTCGCTACTTTTAAGAATACACTTAAAACTTCCCCTTTTGATAAAACCCATGATTATGGTTGGTTCAGGTGAGTCTGAATTCTTCCCTAGTTACTGTAACAGACTTAGGCTGTGTTTCTCCTTCTTTCATGTTGATTCACCTCTTTATTTAATCATCATTTACTATTTATCTCTTACTCTCTTCCACACCATGTTTTTTTTAATCTTCCCCACATCACCCCAACCAATCAGGCTGCCCCTCCCTGAATCTGATTCTGCTGGAGCTTTCTTCATGTCAAAAGGGAGTTTTTCTTTTCCACTGTTACCAAACTGCTTGCTCATAAGGGGTCATATGGCTGTTGGGATAGTCTCTGTTTTTATTGTACTGTTGTACTTGAGGCAACTAACAACACACTATATATATTGTGTATATAAATAAAAATGAATTGAATTATGCATATCTCTAAAACCAGTGCCACTAGACAACTCAGTGGTCTCTTGTCTTCAAAAGAAAGTGCATGCATAAGGTGGTGCATGAGGTGGTGCATGAGGTGGCAACAATAATTTCGCTCAAGTGAAAGAGTTTGGTCTGTGGTAGGCGAGGTTTCTTGTTTGTTGCTGCATTTCAGTCGCCTCGGGTTTTTGTGAATGTCAGGGGGCTGGGTCTGCATTTTGTATTTTTTGATTCCTTGTAATGTTAAGTTCAAGTGTATTATTAGTATGTCTTAGTTAGGTTTTGTTTAAAGTTTCGTCCAAGCTCCCTTGTTTATGTGTCGTATTCTGTTCTATCTGTATGATTTTTTGTTATGTCTGTGTATCGTCCCCTTAGCTGTTTTGATGTTCCTGTTGTTGTGTATCTTTTGGTCTCCCCAGGCTGACTAGCCAAACAGCAACTTGCCAGGGGGCTAGCCCAAAGAGCTTTACACATCCAGTCATCCACCCATTCACACACCTTTCAAATCAAATCAAATCACTTTTATTGTCACATCACATGTGCAGGCACACTGGCACAGCACATGCGAGTGAAATTCTTGTGTGCGAGCCCCACAAGCAACAGAGATGTGCAAACACAACAACACAAACGAGCAAAATACAAGAATGGCTAATCTGAAACTAATAAATATATGTACAATATATAATAGTGTATGCATTTCTGGATGTGTATACTAAATATTATCCTACGTGTGTGTGTGTGTGTGTGTGTGTGTGTGTGTGTGTGTATACACATTTTTACAAATTAAATAGTAAAAAATAATAATAATAATAATAAAATAAAATATATAAAAATATACAGAGTTGAGACGTGCAAAACAGTGGCATTACTGTACAGTATGGAGTGCATAGTGTTGAAGTTCCAGTAGTGAAGCTGAGGTGTCTATGACGTGTTCAGCAGTCTGATGGCCTGGTGGAAGAAGCTGTCTCTCAGTCTGCTGGTACGGGACCGGATGCTGCAGAACCTCCTTCCTGATGGAAGCAGTCTGAATAGTTTATGGCTGGGGTGACTGGAGTCCTTGATGATCCTCCCCGCTTTCCTCAGGCAGCGCTTCCTGTAGATGTCTTGGAGGGAAGCTCACCTCCAATTATCCGTTCAGAGCACCGCACTACTTGCTGGAGAGCTTTGCAGTTGTAGGCGGTGCTGTTGCCATACCAGGTGGTGATGCATCCAGTGAGGATGCTCTCAATGGCACAGTGATAGAAGGTCCTGAGGATGTGGGGGCTCATACCGAATCTTTTCAGTCTCCTGAGAAAGAAGAGGCGCTGCTGCGCCTTCTTCACTGTTTTGTTTATGTGTACTGACCACGTGAGATCCTCAGCCAGATGTACTCCAAGGAACCGGAAGCTGCTCACTCTCTCCACAGCAGCGCCGTTGATGGTGATGGGGGTGTGTACTTCTCTGCACCTCCGGAAGTCCACTATCAACTCCTTTGTCTTTGCGACGTTGAGGGTGAGATGGTTGTCTTGACACCAGTGGGTCAGGGCGCTGACCTCCTCCCTGTAAGCCGTCTCATCACCGTTGGTGATAAGACCCACCACTGTAGTGTCGTCCGCAAACTTCACAATGATGTTGGAGTTGTTAGTGGCTGTGCAGTCGTAGGTGTAGAGTGAGTACAGGAGAGGGCTCAGTACACACCCCTGTGGAGCACCAGTGTTCAGTGTGATGGGGGATGAGGTGATGCTGCCCAGTCTGACCACCTGGCGTCTGTCAGACAGGAAGCTAAGGATCCAGCTGCAGAGGGAGCTGCTCAGTCTTAGATCCTGCAGTTTCCTGTCCAGCTTCGAGGGAACGATGGTATTGAATGCTGAGCTGTAATCTACAAACAGCATCCTCATATACGTGTCTCTCTTCTCCAGGTGTGACAGGGCAGTGTGTAGTGTCAGGGCTAGGGCATCATCAGTGGACCTGTTGTGGCGGTATGCGAACTGTAGAGGGTCCAGTGAGTCGGGTAGTGCAGAGCAGATGAAGTCCCTGACCAGCTTCTCGAAGCATTTGCTCACGATGGGGGTCAGCGCTACAGGTCGCCAGTCGTTCAATGAGGAGATGGTGGAGGATTTGGGTACAGGGACGATGGTGGCCATTTTGAAGCAGGCTGGGACTACAGACAGAGAGAGGGAAAGGTTGAAGATGTGTGTGAACACTCCAGCCAGCTGAGCCGCGCATGACTTGAGGACGCGGCCGGGAATCCCGTCCGGACCAGTAGCTTTGCGCGCATTCACCTTCCTGAAGCACTTCCGCACATCCTCCTTAGACACAGTGTGCACGCTGACTTTTCACACACTTGTGATGGCAAGCTACATTGTAGCCACAGCTGCCCTGGGGCGCACTGACAGAGGCGAGGCTGCCGGACACTGGTGCCACCGGACCCTCTGACCACCACCAGTAGGAGAAGTGTCTTGCCCAAGGACACAACGACCGAGACTGTCCAAGCTGGGGTCAAACCGGCAACCTTCTGATTACAAGGCGAACTCCCAACTCTTGAGCCACGATTGCCCCCAAGCTGTTGCAGCTCCTTCTTAAATCCATCACTTTAGGGTACTGGCAGGAAAAGGCCCATCTGGTGCTGGAACTGAAGAATTCAGGAGACCCGCTCATTGGGAGTGCCAAAGTTCCCATTTGTACAGGTCATAAATGGAAGCCACAGGAAGAGTTAGGTAATGCCATTTCCGATCTACGGCATGAAGACTTGTTAGGGCCATTTAAACCAGTCACAACCACTGCCCTGGGCTTAGGACCAACATTCTGGTCTAAAACCACCACGAGAAAGCAGTAGGCTATGGTGGTGGATGGGATAACCAGACTGTCACGGCTGCCGAGGCGAGCCGTGTGGAGTTGGAAAAAAGGACCCAAGAGCAAGCAGTGTATGAAAAGATTAGTGGAGTTTATTTACAAGGTGTCAGTGGCAGGAATAGAAAACGAATAATGAGACAAACTAACGGAAACCTAAACTGGGAAAACTAAAGATCAACTAGAAATCCACAGGACACGGGGTGAAAGGCAGAGAGACGCAGACTGACGGCGGATACAAAAAAACCGCAGAGAGCCACAGATGAATGCAGAAAAGCGCGGACTTACATGGAGTAATACAGACGAACCGGCAACAGGCAGGAGAACACACAGGGCTTAAATACACACACCAGTAATCAGGGGATGAGAGACAGGAGGGCAACACAGCTGGGAGAAATCAGAGCTGACGGGACAGGGGAAATGTAAACTGAACACACTCACATCAGACATGAACCTTCAGAATAAAACAGGAAACTAACAGATACAGAGAACCAGACAGGACACTGAACTTGACAAGCAGACTCCTGAGCAGACACAATAACACCATGGACAGACAGAGGGAACACAGAGAAGTGGGATCAGGCAGGCGAAGAACAAAAACCTAACAAATGGCAAAATCACAACAGAAAACACACTCGGAATTAACAAAAGCATAAGGAAACACAAAACACTGAGTCCTCAGACTCAGGACCATGACACAGACGGGACCTGGACTGCTTCCATGTTAAGGTTATATCTCAGGGCAACCCAGGAGCCTGGACAAGATGGGATGATACTATTAACTAGAGATGGACCGATCCGATATTACGTATCGGTATCGGTCCAATACTGACCTAAATTACTGGATCGGATATCGGAGAAAAATAAAAAATGTAATCTGATCCATTAAATATCACGAAAGCACCTCACAAAACTTGCAACACGCCGTAACTCACCTCAGAACGTTAGCACTCGGAGCAGTATGCATCACGTGATAGAGCGGCTGTGGCATGCGGGACCTGTCGGTGGTCTGGATAGCATTTGGAGCTTCGCTAGCAACCCTGCATTTCATCTCCGACAAAGTTATCCCCGAGAGAAGTAAAGCAAGTGTGTAAGTCCATCTCTGAATGTTTGTAAAGCATTCCTGCGTTAAGCTTAACAAGCGATATATGGAGCGACTGCCTCTTCTTGCTGCTACTTCAATCATGAAACTGCTTAATGATCAGCTGATCGGCTTTTCTGTCGTGACTCCGTCTCTCTTGTTTGCTTTTGGCCCACTTTGCACCAGAAAGAGGAAACCAGCGGCTGAACAACAGCAGCACGTTTAAGCTTGATCAGCTGTTGTTAGAATTTATTTAATATTACTTTCTACTCGAGGATCTTTTTCTACGTAGCTGACGCTGGTAACTGTGCAGGGGCGGATCTAGCAAAGTTTAGCCAGGGGGGCCGATAGGGCATTAACAGGGAAAAGGGGGCACAAAGACATACTTTTCTTTCTTATTCTCATTTAAAATGTCGAGCTTTTAATAAATAATTATCTGACACCCAAAGTTTTAATTTGATGTAAAATGAAGAGAAGTCAATTACTGTATATAGTGACTATTAAGTCTAATATACCCTAGTAAGCTATAGTACTTTTTACTTTGGGAAGGTACCATCTGTGCAGTCTGCAATTTTGTTGAAGAAAGATGTTGAATCTATTTAATATTTCTTGAAAAATAATTGATTTCTGTGCATTTTTTTTCACACTGCATCAAATTAAGGTTGATTATGTTGATTAAGCATCATGAGGTGGAGTGTGAGGGGTGGTTCCCTATTTTTTATTTATTTATTTTTGTTGTTGCTGGGAGTTGGAACCCTATTAGTTAGGTTGCTTAATATTTACGCTAAGTACTCTTTAAAATACCAGAATAGGGAGGATGGTGTAGGTTTAACTTGATTAGATTGATCAGTATTGCTGAACTAAGATATTTTTTTTTTGTATACAGGTATAACAGAATAGCTTTAGTGTAGTTGTTGTTTAAACTTGAGTATGAACTTGCAGACTTGCAAAATGCAGCAAGATATAAAAAAAAAACAGTTTTGTTGATTAAAAAACACTATATCGGATTCATATCGGTATCGGCAGATATCCAAATTTATGATATCGGTATCGGACATAAAAAAGTGGTATCGTGCCATCTCTACTATTAAAAGGTACATCACCTAGGCAGACATGTGGAGGACACCACACTCCAGACCTGTTTCAGGTGGTGCCATGATCAAATGCTGACAAATCTAACTGAGATCCTGGAGAGCTGTAAGGTAATACCAAACTGCATGCCAGAAGCAGCCAATCATACGCAAGCAGGATTTTTGAAGCCTTGCAGCACGAGTCAACCTCCTCTGAAACAGATGAGTCTTTTCACACCATTCAAAGAGTGGCAGATGTTGGTAGACCTCAGGAAACAACAGGCCTTCCAGAGAGAGGTCTTGATAATTACTCTCAAGCCAGACATTGTCATGTGGTCCAAGGCAGAGAATAAGGTCCTGTTTTTCGAGTTGACCATGAAACTGTAAGGATCTGTGTGAGTGTCTGGTGTTTCTCCACTGGCTTTCTATGTTCAACTTTGTCCGCCTTCTGGACGGAACCCTGCTTCCTCACCTTGCCCTACTAACCTAATATCCATCAACAGTCAGCAAGGCTGTATTTAAGACCAGTTCGTCAGCTACCTCATGGTGGTAACCAGGCCTCATTGCTTCATGTTTATGCTTTCTACTTACCAATGATAATTTTCTCTATAGTTTCTGTCATCAAGCCACCACTTTGCTCACCTGCAATTCATTTCCCCAGAAGCTGGTAATCTTTGCACAACTCTCTGCAATCTAATCTTTGGAATCAAAACAGCTCACAATTTTTACCTGCCTGTCGTTTCCTCTTGAAAGTCAGGAAAATAAAGTTGGAACCACATCACTAACCTTTCACACTCAGTTACTCTCCCCAGAGTACACCCCCACAACCTTACAAGCTGTACATTTATATGATGACTGTAACTGGCACTGACTAATAATTGTCCGCTTCATGATCATTAACATGCAGATTTTAATGACTGATCTGAGAATAAACAAGTCACTTAGATGAGTAATGAAACATTCTTCCCACTGGAAAAACAAACAAACATCTGGATGAAGAAAAAGTCTACTTTCTGGTACAAAAATAAATCATTTCTTTCAGAGTACAGAGTGCAGATTAACACAACACCATGAAAGGTAATGAGCAGCAACTGAGTTTTAAGGTGTCTTTATCAATTCATGATGTCTCTTAAACATTCCATCTTAAAGGTCACAGGTGCAGGTAGCTTTTCAGCATCACTGTATATTCAGTCACCAGGGCGATCGTGGCTCAACAGTTGGCAGTTCGTCTTGTAATTGGAAGGTTGCCGGTTCAAGCCCTAGCTTGGGCAGTTTCGGTCGTTGTGTCCTTGGGCAAGACACACCGCCTACTGGTGTTGGCCAGAGGGGCCGATGGCGCGATATGGAGGCCTTGAATGCAATCCATTATTATTATTATAAATGAAGACTATATTTATTCTTTAATGAGCAGAAAAAACTACAAATTATGTAAACTGTTTCAGAAGTAGTGTCTACACACTCAGCTGACTGCAGGTTTCCCCATAATGACTGAAACCATGGTGGTTTCAGTCATTATGCAAATGTACTGTTTATAAGATTGGATGACCAAACATTTCTCCCACTGAAAACGCTACGTCCAGATGAACAGAATCAACTTTTGCGATTATTAATTTGTCAATTCTCAGATTATGTTTTCTTTTCACATTTCAAACATGCTGCAGTTCACTGAGAGGCTGAATCCTGACGCTGTGATCACTTCATGTTCTCTGTGGATCAAAGAACAACTGCAGCAGCAACAAGAAGCATAGCAGGAACTGATAGACCAGCTTCCAGTCCACCACATCCATCTTTCCCAAGTCCTCTTGGCTGACCTGCAGGTGAGAAACAGGTGTGAGGTGTCAGCTGTCAGGTAGGTGCACAAAACAAAGCTCTGCACAGACAGGCTTTCTCTGCATTAGTTTAAAAACAAAAAAAGGCTTTCTTTAAATTAGAATAAAAAATACATTTCAGACACCAGTTGGAAAAAAAAAGGTATGATGATGACGGTTAAATGTCTCTGATAAGAAGGACTTTCTGCTTCAGGCTCTGAGCATGCTCACATTAAAACAAAAAAGGGGCGTGCCTTTTATGGATCACATGACTCTTTAAAAATTAAGAAGGTTGTCATACAGTAAAATCATCAATCAGTTATCAGGTAGGGGTACTTTGATGACACAAACTTTAAGTAGGAGCAGGTCATGAATATTAGGTACTGAATAAATAAATGGACATGAATAAACGTATTATTATTCTACATTGTATACATTACACACACTAGAAATTATTAATCTGACCAGTGGTGGGCAGATTGATCTAAATGTTGATTGTGCTGAGACAGCATTGGTTATTGGTGTTGAATCGATTGGATCAATACTTTAGCTTGTTTCTCTCTAAGTTCAGGACGTTGCTCCTGTTAATTAGGTGTTAATTACCATATTACTGTGTCCTGATGTTTCATAAGCAACAGAAAACAACAGAATTCTGGGACTTTTGTTTTTCTTTTTGGGAGTTGCATACCAGGTTACAATACAGATTTCACGGTAAAGCATAATTCAGACGTCATGTGAACTTTGCTCTGCCGTGGTGTGTTTAGCTGTCCTGTGGTCACGTGAGTTAGTATAACTGAGCAGAGCCATGCAGGATGCCAGGTATTGAACTGTACTCACTCACCTGGAGGATCAACACTCAGTGTGACTATGCAGACAGGATCACTGTTCTTGTTGCTTGTCCCTTTCTGGACGACACGACACTCGTATGTTCCAGTGTCATTAATCGTCACATTCTTCAGAATCAAAGACACGTCTCCATCCTTCATCTGTCTGTCCTGCAGATCCACCCGGTTCTTAAAAGATGGATGCTGGTTGGCTGGATCAAAACGCCCATCCCGGTGCACATAAACATATTTTGGCTCCAGGTCAGCTCTGCTCCACTCTACCGTTAAGATGTTGTTGTTTGGAACTCGACATGTCAGAGTGACGTCCTGTCCTGAGTCAGCTGGGATTTTCTGCCCTGAAGGAGGAAACAACACAGAGCAGAGAGGTTAAAGGTCAAAGTGTAACTGTTTAACTCTACAGCACACAGTAAATCTGTCTATACCATCAGTCTATGTCACAAACATAACTCTTACTGGATCATAAACAATGCTGAGTTTGAAGGTAGTAAACAGCAACACTGCAGGTGGTGAAATGTTCACTGATGAGATCTTATTCAACCACACATTTATATTAATGTACAAACCTTTGATCAAATAGCAGAAAACCTGTGCAGATCTTATCAGAAGATAACTATCAGCTCTGATCAGGTGATACATTGTATTTTCTAATGTAGTTTAACTCATAAAATAACGATTTACATGAAGTTTAATACAATCTTTAAAACCTCACTAAAGATGATTATTTCATCATTTATAAAACGGTAAAATAACGTGTTTGCTAAACTTTAATTCAAAACCCAATGAGCCCTTTATTAGCAATGTTATAGTAAGGTAACATCGACTCCTATCTTAGTGTGCTTCCTCTTCACTCAGTATAGACCTCTCTGCATTTAATTATTCGTTATTATTAATCTCTGGCTCTCTTCCAGCCTGCCTTGGTCCTATATCTTCCTCTTCTCAGCCCCATCCTGTCACGACAGATGGCCGCCTCCCTGACCCTGGTTCAGCTGGAGGTTAGTTCCTACTAAAAGGGAGTTTTTGCTTCCTACTGTTGCCATAGTGCTTGCTCATAGGGGGTTATATAATTGTTGAGGTTTCGCTGTATTAATGTGTGGTCTTGAGCTTAAAATATAAAGCAATTTGAGTTGACTATTGTTGTGATTTTGCACTATATACATAAAATTGAATTGAATTAAATTTGTATGTTCTAAAGATTTTTTTATTTGAAGAAAATCTTAAACTTCAGAAATGGAAGCAGTAGGTTATGGTTATTAATTTAATTAAAAAATAAAAGAAGAACAATCATCCACACTGTGCGCTACACGGCATTAAATGTGTTTACTTTACTTTCCAAACGATACAACTGTTTTTTCCTCTTTATTCTCAGAACGTGTTTATACCGAATCAATGAAAATGAATATATGGATAATAAATAAATGAATATATGGATAATAAATAAATGAATAAATGGATAATATTACTAAATTGCTGCGATTCTTGTCTTCTTCAGGTGCGTTCACACCTGCAGTTCATTTACTCTGGTTATGCGTTTTAATAACCCCTCAAACCTGTTAATGTTCTCGTGTAACAGTGTCGTAACTGTGCTAATACCACCTTAAATATGTCAGGAAGGGAGACAAAGCTAACGTTTAAAGACAAATTTAAAATCTGACGTCTGACAGCGTTTGGCTGGTCAGTAGAGGAACTTGATGAGTGTCGTACAGGAAAGTCGAAACTGCAAATTTGGAACCCGCCAAGGAGTAAATGGCTACAAAAAACAACACTGTGATAGCGGAGTCTGACGAAAGGCCACAGACCAAGCAGCGGGTCTATTCCTGCCTCCACATTTAGTGTCTTATGCTGGGCAGACACTGCGATTTTTTCAGTCACGTTATTCAGCTCCTGCTCAAACTGCACGATTGACTCGCAGGGGTTAGAAGTTCATAGGTCATGATGCAGGGTCTCACACTATACGAGCCGATGCTCTGATGCGACCTGAGTGCTCACACTGTGCCTCCATAAAATCAAAGTTAGAACAGACTATAACCCTCCCTTTCTCTCTCTCCGTCTTTCACTCACACAGACACATCACCACCATCAACTTTGCTAAATTGCTAATGAAAAACATGATCAGGCAGCTGTGGTTGAGCAGCAGAGTAAATCCAACTATTTTCACGGTTGTTGTGGTCGTGATCATTTTGTGAGGCCACATCGAAAAGGCTCGGATGAGCTTTCCAAAGTTCTACAAGCTGTGCCTCCATCACTTGTGTCCACATCAAAGCACGTGCTGCTTCGTCTGTTCACTTTAATTTCTGGGTTTGCGCGTGCGCAGTGTGAGACGCTGCGGCGACAGACAAGATTTCAAACAGGTTTGATTTTCTTATGACCAAGCGATTACTGATCGGGAGCTGGTCGTGAGGTATTAATCGCTCGTTACGCCACGTACACTACACGATGCACGACACGAAACTAGGGCCGATCACCGGTCGCACGACTGAAAAAATCGGCTCAAAATGAGCCAAAGATCGCACCGTCTATGCTAAATGTTGACAAGCATGCACACTGGGTTGTAAAGGAAAACTAGACAGTGAAAATTTCTTAAGAAATTTTAAGTGTGCCTATGCTACTGCAGTTTCCAGAAGACATCAGGATCTATGTGGTTGGAGCAAAGAAACACTAGTCGATCCGAGTAGGTACTAATTGAAAAAGCTTATCGCGTCCATGTGTTCGGACCCTTCATTCATTCTTCATTCACGGAAAGTTATTCAGCTAAAACCTGCACCTGAGTGCGATCTGCACAAGCGACCCAATCGTGGAGGTAAACGAAGCGAAGTTCAATTTAAACGCAGTAAACGCCGCTTGTGTGAAAACACTCTGTGATAGTTGAAGCTCACCTGAAGCTGCAGACAGCAGAAGACAAACGCAGAAGTACACTGCAGCGTGAACCATAGCATGTTCAAAATGCTCTCTGACAATAAGCTCCCGCTTATTGGCGGTTGTCAAACAGCAAAATTAAAATAAAAGCATTACCGCCACCAACTGGTGTGGAGTGTGGAACGAAATGGCAAAAAAAAAAAAAAATTCCTCCCAAACAAATGAGTCCACATTAAAAACCAAAATATGTCCTGATAACTTTCACTTCCAAGCTTTTTGATCAACTGACTTCTTTCAGCATCATATTTTTGACAATGCAATAAAACATGTTCTATTGTTTCCTGTCCTCTGCTGCACGTGTATGTGAGATAAAACCCATATCCTTGTTTGTTTGTTCAATAGTGTGAAATCCACGACTGCATCAGGAAGTATCCATGGCGGTATTGTAGGTCGGTAATCCTCCTGTTTGACTCATGTTGATCTTGTCCAGATTAAGTTCAGCTACTTTGTGTCCCACTGTCCACCTAAAGCTCAAATTCTCTGTTTCCCAGCAGGATTAGAAAGTAATTCTTGTTGGATGATCTTGACCATGTCCTTGTAGACTTGCCCAGTAATGCGCGGAGATGCGTGGTTGCAGTTTTTAGAGTGGACTTGTGTATCTTTTTAAAAAAAAAAAAAAATCTTTATTTTAAAAAATTACAAAACACAAACGCTGTATGCAACTCTCGTAGTTTAAGGATTGCATTACAATAAATACTGAAGAAAAAAGTAAACAAATACTGAACCCTGACCTCTGAACACAGAAGAAATAATCTAAATGTAAATAATCTACAAAAAATGTGAAGAATTGTTAAGAATATAAGAGTGATGGTCTAAAAGAATCATTTATTTGTAAGTTGCCACACAAATTATTTGTGCCGGTGCAAAAAATAGTTTTTCCACCACAAGACAGAGGAGCACAGGTGTATCACTCCACCTGTGTGTATGCCATCAACAAAATTGATGGCATACACTTTTCACTACCACTAATGGTTGACCTTTGACCTTTAAACCTTTATTAATATCTTTAAAACAAAATCAGCACAAACAACACTTTTTCCAGCACAAATGTTCGACATGTTTTGTATTTGATCTGAAGTTTTATTTTTAGAATTTATATTCAATGTTAATTGTAGCTAGGCTCAAAGTATTAATGCTATCTTATTTAATAACTCATATGCAAAACAGGGTGACAAGCTATTACTTTAGGGTGGCACACACCACCCTGCTCAGTTATTATATTCTGAAAGAATGATGATGACATGAGTAAATCTGTTAGTGACGGTGACGCCTCACACTGCCCAGAGCTCTATGGCGAAGTCATTTCATTTACAGAAAATACTGCAGCGCACATTTTAGGATGTGCATGTTCCAAATCAAGTGTGGAGTCAGAGGGAGCTGCTGAAATACAGATTTCAGTAAGTTATCAGGTTTAAATGTGAGATCAGTTATTCCCACAAAATACCAAATCTTTAATGTGTAACCATTTAAGCGCGGATCAGCTGAACTCTTGTGAAGCGTGGGTGTCACTGTCACAGTCAAGAATACTGGAATTGAAGGTGCTCATGCAAAACTAGAAACTTCTACATCATCGAGTGTTGGAGGTCATCGCTTAATGAAGCCGCATACACAACATAAGGGTCTGAGCCGGAGGTCATCATGTTAGACATCTTTATTCTTCACCTGAGCCTAAACTCACTGGAAATGAGCCTGAAAATGCTCACATATCGAATTTGACATGTTGAACACAGTCACTGGTTCAACATGTCAAAAAACATCAGATTAAAAAAAATTACAGTATTAAAAAAAGACAGAATTAGTAAACATTAGATATTAAAATGAGTAAAACTTTATTAACAGTTAGAAAATGAAGTTCATTGAAAAGCTAAAGAAAATAAATAAACAGTATCTGAGCAGCTTTAAAGCAACAAAACTTAAATAATGTTTCACAGAGGAAACATTTAATACTCATGTAATAAAAACAATTTAGTAACTATTGTTATTCAGGACTTACTCTCTGCCTTATTTGTACTTGACTTACAGATGAATCACAAGAGGCTGTTTTGAATTCTGATCTGATTGTTCTTTATGTTTCCTGCAGGTCAACAAAACAACAAACAGACAGACTTGCAAACAGTCCATTATGTCCTCTATTTCCCTCCATCCTCTGTGTGTCCTCCTGTCTGACCTGCAGGTGAGAAACAGGTGTGAGGTGTCAGCTGTCAGGTAGGTGATGAGTGAAGAACAGAACAGAATCCATTTCCTCTTCAAACTGCTGTCAGACATTATCTACTGCACTCTGATCACATCACTCAGACCAGCTGCTTTCTACAAAGTCTCATCAACAACATCTTTAGAAACAAACATCAACAACCAGGAAGCAGCTTCACCTCTGATCACACACACACTCAACTCTACTCACTCACCTGGAGGGACAACTCTCAGTGTGATGGTGGTGATGGAGTCAGTCTTCAAAAGGCCTCTCTTCCTGCGGTTTGCTCCTCTCATGAAGACATGACACTCATATGTTCCATTATCAGCAGTCGTCATATTCTTCAGAATCAAAGACACGTTTCCATCCTTCATCTGTCTGTCCTGCAGATCCACCCGGTTCTTAAAAGATGGATGCTGATCGTCTGGTTCAAATCGGCCATCCCTGTACAAAAGCACATATTCATCTCCCAGGTCAGCTCTGCTCCACTTTACAGCTATGATGTTGTTGTTTGGAGCTCGACATGGCAGAGTGACGTCTGGTCCAGGCTCAGCTGTGATGATTTTCTGGTCTGAAAGAGGAAACAACACAGAGCAGAGAGATTAAAGGTCATGGTAAAACTGTTCATTTCAACATCAGCGAGGAGTGTACACACACACACACACACACACATGTGCTGATAATAAGTGAACATAATGTGTGAGAGAAAGCAGCCTCTCATTATAAGACACTGAGTCTCTGCATGCTGCCTTTATGGAGCTACAGCTGTTTGTGTACACTGAACAAAAAGCTTTGTAGCTGCATACTGACTCCTGACACTACAACACATCACACTGACACACACATTACACTTCTTTGTCAAACAGTTCATCAGAACCCTTCCACGCCCATGCTGCCAACACACAACTATTGGGGTCATAACTAGGGCTGGGCTGTATCATACCATTCACGGTAATACCGGTGTAATGTTGGGCAACAATAGGAAAATGAAATATCGCAATAGAATATGGGTAAAACGCGCATGCGCACTGTCTTTGTTTACATACGCACATGGCGGCGACAGAGAATGAGAAGGGCAAAAGCAGATGGTTGAATGAAACAGATGAACCAGAATTGGTTTGTAAAAATGCTGCAACTTCAGTGGTGTGGAACTGGTTTAGCTTTCGTCCGTCAGATACACAACAAAGCACTATTTTTGGTAGAGTATGCTAGCGGGCCGTCGTAATTACCGTGTTGTTTGGAAAATACGGCACACTTAAAATCAATCCTTTGATTTTTCTGAAAGTTGACAGTGACCCTTATAACCCCGTGCGCCTTATGTATGAACTCTGGTTGTGTTTACTGACCTCGAAACGATTTTATGTACATGGCGCTCGAAAATCTGTCAAATGTTTTAGTACGACTTTGCTAAGCTAGGAACCCGCACCGCTTGATGGATTGTTGGAGCATTACGGCTATCGTAGGCAGGAGCCTCGAGGAGTGATACGTACTGTGCTTCAACATAATATTACTGTATTGTGTGTGTATAAGGTCTTTTTAAGTTTTGTGGATATTATACGTGGTTATGCTGAGGATATGTCGGCCAGTTTCCACTGGAAATGCCTTTTGGTTAAACTGTCAGCAAGGAATTTGCATTTGCACTGTTAATTTTTATATAATTTTAATGCACATAAAAACAGCTGCTTGTTTAAGTGAAAATATATTGATGTTTTTTTTGCACTAATAAAGTTGTGGAGTTGTAAAGTATTTTGTCTAGTGTCAATTATATCGTCAGTTATATCGTTATCGCAAATTTTCAAATGTATATCATGATAAATATTTTTGGTCATATCGCCCTGTTCTAGTCATAACTACTAGTTACATTACTTCTGTGTTACTCTATTACATGGCATGAGCTACAAAAATACATAACTGCCAGTCAACAAACTTCAGACTATCCAAAACTTTTTAGTTATTCTTTATCTGATATCCAGATGTGTATCTGATACATTCACAGCACATTTCCTTCTATACGACTGTTACTCGTCTAACCTTCTCCTCAGCTGATGACTCACACACACACAGTCATAACTTTTTCTACGCTTCAGTGCTTTCTCAGATTTGCACACTCTTACAAACTCTGATCAAGAACAACTCAGGGTTCAGCATCCTGAGGAGAAAATACTTGTCCAAGGATACTTCGGCACGCAGACTACAGGAGCCAGTGATCGATCACCTGACTTTCCAGTTGGTAAATGAGCCTCTCTACGACCTGAGCCACTACTTAACAATGACCATGAACCACCCACAGAAAAGCAAAAGAGCTCTGAGATGGTGGCAGCGAATGACAACAATAGTAAAAATGTAATACTTGTAATCTGTTAGTCTCAAAGAAGTCCACTATCACAGGATTAAATGACTACAGGTCTGTCTCCCTGACGTCTGTGGTCATGACGTCCTTTGAAAGACTCATGTTGAGACACCTGAAGGACATCAGAGCCGGTGCTGGACGCCCTGCAGGTTCACTACTGAGCAAACGGGTCAGCTGAGGATGCATCAGTATGGGACTGCACTTCATCCTGCATCACCTCAACCAACTGGGGGAATACAGCAGGATGTTCATGGCTCAGTTTACCCACTCGCCTCCAGACACAGATCCTCAGCAGTGGTAAATAGGCCTAACACTAAGATCCAGAAAGAAAAAATAAATACAGGTCATTTAAAATGGACTGATCGTTTCTTTCCATTTTAGAAATTGCAATGTTCTTTGTTTCATCAGTCCGATTTGTGTTTCTGTGTGTTGTGTGTGCAGTTAATGAGTGAGTTTGTGTCTGGACACCTTCAGAGGAGGGTGTGGAGGCTGCAGCGAAGAGAAACGAGCATATCAGCATCCTGAAGTTTGCCCTGTTCTTTGATGCAGCTTTTGTGCTGCTAAAAATAAGACACAATCATGAAGTAGACGTTAATTATTATCAACAATAATTCACTGTTTAACCTAAAATCATCAGCTCAGCGGCTCAGAGCTTTACTGGCCCACTTATATAATGTATACTTTATGATTCCCTTGGGGAAATTCCTCTCTGCATTTATCCCATTCACTCAGTGAAGAGGCAGCCAGCCATTGGAGACCCAGGGAGCAGGACGGTACCTTGCTCAGGGGAATGGACACTACCTACTGAGCTATCCCTGCCCCCCCATATTTAACCACTCGTGGAAAAAAAGCTTTTATTTTTATGTTTTTAAATACTAACGCAATTTAATTGAGACAGTATTTTATATTGTTTCACTTTCAAATCTGAAAAATGTTACATGTTGAAATTAATCTGATTTACACCTCATGCCCTCCTTGTAAAATAGGACGGCTGCAGTCCGCCTGCTTTATAATTTAAAAGATACTCGTTGAACCGTTGCGGCCCTACTCTGGAGTTAAATTCAACAACACTCTTTACTGACAAAGCTGCTGTAAGTTGTGGCATCTGTAGGTGCCGCCAGAGATGCCAGAAACTGAGTAACTCTTAAACCAAACGCTACTTTCCTTTGTTACAAACAGGATGAAAAACAGCAGCTTTATAACATGTTTGAACTTATAACAACTAAATGTAACCTGCACAGACGACAGCAAACAGCAAAGTCCAGTAAAACGGTAGATACTTTTCAGCAGCCATCGCAGTGGTATTAACAGGAAATAAGTTTGGACAAACACTTCCGCATTCGCTGTTGTGATGCGTTTAAATGCCTCGGAGGTTTGGCTGTTCTCTCGCCATCTGACGGCTTTATCAATGAGTTTTATTTTACTTCGTTACAAGCAAAAGCCATTCATTGATCAGCAGCAGAGCGGTGCAATGCTGCCTTTGTTGTGGGTAAAAACACCTCTGCAGCTTCTTTATTAATAGAGCTTGGTCACTGCTCTGTGCACGGATTATTTAGCAAGTCCTAAATACACCACAGTGCGAATACAGATTAAAAGATTTAGCTTAATGAATGTTAAATTCACTGCCTCCATCTCGGATTGTTTAATGTTTGTTCGTGAAGCTGCCCCAACCATCCAACATGATGAAGCGATCTAATCGAAAATTCTTACTGAGGCCTCTTTTCCGCCTCCTCCTCTTCTTCGTCTGTTTCTGGGTTGGTCGGCCAACTTATCACTGCCTTCTGGACTGTAGTGTGACTGGAGAATAGCAGGGGAAACATTTGTAAAAAACTAAACAAAAATAAAATAGTTTTTTTTTAGAAGTTGGAAAAAATTTCCAACTTCGAGGATCTCACCTGGACGACCAACTGCCGGTGTTCCAGATCTACTGGCGTTTAGATCAACTGGCGTTGGTCGAACAGATGTGTGGCAGACTTGCGTTTCAGGAGCTGCTACCGACAAACCAGCAAAAAAACGCCAAATGTGTCACCTGTGACACTTGTGAGGTTAACTCAAACACACTCCGTCAGTCTTGATGCTGTTGAACAACAAAATGTCTAAAAATGTGGCGAGTTTACCTGGTGATATCCTCATGCGCGACGCGATCGCGAAAACAGCAAGCAATTAACACCACGCCGATGTTGTCCACAGGACAGCAAGAGTAAACGATCGGGAGACTCTACTCGTCGTTATCGTTCCCCTCGCACGGTTTATTTCTCCGGTTTCAGCGTTTTTGCTTCACAACTACAGCGAGCAGTTTACTTTGTGCACTAACATGGACTCGAGTCAACCAGCGCCACCTCTGGCCAAGTGCCACAGCCTACAGCCAGATCAGCCTGTGACACACATCTGCACCACGTTTGAATTCGTGTCATGCACATTTGTACCTTTCAAATTTGTCTGTTTGTGCGTCATGCAAATAAACCTTTGAAAAGAATGAAATGACACTAATATTTCACTAGTGTTGTAACATCACATGTCGTTAGCGTAGTCTGTCTGTGTCTTTTCTCTGCAAACAAACATTTTAAAGTTGGTTGTTATATACAGTCTGTATACGTGTGGTTAATCTAATGAACATTTGTAAGGAGATGGCAGTTACTGTGAATTCACAGCAGTTACACAGTGATTAGTAATAAACAGCCAGTGAGAGTGGGTGGATATAAGAAAGTCAGTGACTCAGGTGTGTCGCTTGGTTTGTCATCTGTTTGTGAGACTGGAGGAGACGTAGAAATCTTTTGTTGTAAATCTTAGTTAGGAAGATTCCTGTTTGAAAACAAGAACTTTTTGTGAGAAATGCAAGAAGTACATCTGCAGAAAGCACACAGTTACATTCTGTCCATCATGTGGACAAAATTGTAAATGTTGAACATTGGAAAACTGAGAACGTTGGGCAAGTTCAAAAGAAATGTGTTTGTAAGAACGAAAAACCAAATTGTTCCTAAAATAGTTATGGAAAGTCTAACTGTTGTATGTCTGTGTTCTACATGTTTATCTGATGGGAAATAAAGTTGCTATTGTTTTATTGCAGTTTTTTGATAATTCTGAGTGGATTTACACAGTACGGATCAAAATGACCCGCAACAAAATCAATGTCACTTTTTTGTTTTTCAACATAGTACAAGGGTTAATTTCCAAAACTTCCATATGATCTTCAATTTGTAGCAGATCCACTATCACACAGCAGCTGGAGCAGTTTCAAATGGAGGTCAGTCCACTACTACCATAGCCTACTACTAGATTAACTTGTGACACATCTGCACCTGCTGCTATGATCACATTAAGTAGAGGCTGAGTGGCTGCACTAAACCCTGGTACATCCAGATCTACCCACAAACATGTTGAAAGATGCAATCCCAGCAATGTGGATTGTCAACACTAAAAACAATCAGTAAGCAAAGACAACAGGGATCAATTCTTTCTGTTTATTTAGCACCCACAACATTTGTAGTCGCCTTCTGCACAGGGGAAGTCCACACACACTGTGTGGTACCACTTTACACAGAAGGTGCATTCAGTCTGCAAGATTGAATGAGATTGTCAGAGTCATTGTCTGACTGTTTATTACTAATCACCTGCTGTACATTCACAGTAACTGCCATCTCCTTACAAATGTTTATTAGAATAACCACACAAGATGCAGACAGACTACGCTAACGACATGTGATGTTACAACAATAGTGAAATATTAGTGTCATTTCATTCTTTTCAAAGGTTTATTTGCATGACGCACAAACAGACAAATTTGAAAGGTACAAATGTGCATGACACGAATTCAAACGTGCTGCAGATGTGTCACAGGTTGATCTGGCTGTAGGCTGTGGCACTTGGCCAGAGGTGGCGCTGGTTGACTCGAGTCCATGTTAGTGCACAAAGTAAACTGCTCGCTGTAGTTGTGAAGCAAAAACGCTGAAACCGGAGAAATAAACCGTGCGAGGGGAACGATGACGACGACAAGAGTCTCCCGATCGTTTAATCTTGCTGTCCTGTGGACAACATCGGCGTGGTGTTAATTGCTTGCTGTTTTCGCGATCGCGTCGCGCATGAGGATATCACCAGGTAAACTCGCCACATTTTTGTTGTTCAACAGCATCAAATTTGTCGGAGTGTGTTTGTGATAACCTCACATGTGTCACAGATGACACATTTGCCGTTTTTGTGCTGGTTTGTCGGTGGAAGCTCCTGAAACGCAAGACTGCCACACATCTGTTCGACCAACGCCAGTTGATCTAAACGCCAGTTGATCTGGAACACCGGGAACTGCTCTGCCTCGGACCGGAAGGCATTGAAAACTGCCCAGCGCATCGCCGGAGCACCACTTCCTGCCATAAAAGACATCTACAGGAAGCGGTGTCTGAAAAGGGCTGGGAAAATCATCAAAGACCCCAGTCACCCATCACATGGACTCTTCACCCTCCTGCCCTCTGGGAGGCGCCACAGGAGCCTCCGGACCCACCAGGTGAACAGCTTCTTCCCCACAGCTGTCAGACTCCTGAACTCTGCCTCTTGACATCTGACCCACGTTAAACTCATGGACTGAACATACACACACCCACAATGGACAACTGTACCCTCAAACACACAATAATAACATGGACTGAACCACCACTCACAACCACTAGCACTTTATATAGCCTCTGTAGAAACTATCCACATATCTCACTTATCTTAACTGCACTACTGTATAGCTCTGTAAATAATCTTTCTGTATAATACGATAATTTTTTTTAATTCTACAACTGTTTATAACTTGCATAGTTCGCATTTCTGTATAACTGTGTATCTCATATTTCTGTATAGTTTTTTTAATTTCATATTTCTGTTTTTCATATTTATAGCCTGTACATAGCTTGTACTCACTACAGCCTGTACATACTTATAGTTATAGAATATTCACAACATACTTCATACCGTGTACATTATAACATACCATAATAGACCCATTTCTGTAATATACTCACATATCTATATTATTGCTAATATATATTGTAATATATCTATATCACTAAAGTACTTCTGGATGGATGCAAACTGCATTTCGTTGCCCTGTACCTGTGCATGTGCAATGACAATAAAGTTGAATTCTATTCTATTCTATTCTATTCTATTCTATTCTATTCTAATTGATTATCTATATATTGGCTTACCAACCGGACCTAGTAGTAGCTCTATCGAGTGATAACAACATTAGGAAGAAGGAAGGCGAGAAGCTTGAGATCACTCAATGCAGATATCCCCACACTAGGCGAGTGGGTTCAGCAGATCCAAGGAACAAAATCTGAGATCTCTGTCTAGAACAATGTACTCCATTAAACCCTCATTTTCTGTATATTTCCACGAATAACCTCATAGTACTCGTTGATGTTTTGGAATCTTTGTTTCTGTGCAGTGTTTATATCTGATTCCTTGTCTTTTAGCTGATTCAAACTTCTTTAGTGTTCTGTCCTAAGTCGTCAAAAGTCCATCTTTCTGTTATATTCAATTCCTGTTGTTCCTTCTGTCTTGTATTTCTTTTTACTTTCTTTGATTTTTAGCCTAAATCCCACCTCTGCAACCAGCATTTCCCCCAATTAGCGGTGGTTAGCACTGTTGCCGCACAGCAAGAAGGTCCTGAGTTCAATTCCACCATCAGGCTGGGGTCTTTCTGTGTGGAGTTTGCATGTTCTCCCCGTGTTTGCGTGGGTTCTCTCCGGGTACTCCGGCTTCCTCCCACCGTCCAAAGACATGCAGCTTGTGGGGATAGGTTAATTGGATAATCCAAATTGCCACTAGGTGTGAATGTGAGTGTGAATGGTTGTCTGTCCCTGTGTGTTAGCCCTGCGACAGACTGGCGACCTGTCCAGGGTGTACCCCGCCTTTCGCCCTATGACAGCTGGGATAGGCTCCAGCGCCCCCCACGACCCTGAAAAGGATAAGCAGAAGCGGATGGATGGATATATAATATATATATATATATATATATATATATATATATATATATATATATATATATATATATATATAATACATATAAATCTAATACAACTTTTTTCAATTCTGTGATAAGTTGTATCATTTGTAGAAATCTTCATTCTGAAATCTCTTCCAGTGCAGCAGGTTGTACATTTTAATTTTTCAAAACAAAAGCACAACCTGCTCACCCATCAGCTAAGTCCTTGAAAACACTGCTCAAATCCTGGCTAACTCCTCTTTAAGGCTCTTGCTGAGGAACAGATGGTTGCATAACTGATGTCAACAGGTTCTAAGCATTTTGCACAAATAACAGAGAGCAAGGTCGGGACTATGCAGGTTTGTATGATCACATAACACAGGCACACCACATCACTGCCAACAGTGTTTCAGGACACAAAAACACAAACTATTTACATGTCAAGCTTCATCTCCATTCATTCTTTATTCTCTTCAGCACCGTTTGTTACAGTAGTTTTATGTCACTACAGTTTAGACTCTGTGAAATTCAGTTTCCAGTAGCAAAACACAGACAGACATTTGCATAGAAAAGAAGTAAGAATAAAAATCAATACAATATGAATATAAGCATACATATAGCATAGACTTCAGTCTCATGAGGAAATACAGTCTGCTTTGGCCTTTTTATTCAGGTGCTACATGTTGTATGACCACTCCAGTTTGTTGTCACCCACAGCCTGAGGTACTTGTACGTGTTGACAACCGCTACCTCCTCTCCCCCTGTTTGAATTGGCAGTGGACCTGGTTTGGACCTCCTGAAGTCCATAACCAGTTTCTTGGTCTTTGAGGTGTTGAGTTGCAGGTGGTTTGTGTGACTCCATGTGACAAAGTTCCTCACCAGACTTCTGTACTCCTCTTCCTGATCATCCCAGATACACCCCGTGATGGCTGTGTCATCTGCAAACTTCTGAATATGACATGATTCAGAGTTACAGCAGATGTTAGAGGTGTACAGAGTGAAGAGGAGAGGGGACAACACAGTTCCCTGTGGTGCTGCTGACCACGGTGTCAGACGTGATGTCCTTCAGCCTGACGTAGTGTGGTCGTTCAGTGAGGTAGTTGGAGATCAGAACCATGGACAGCAACCACAGTGAGCGTTCAGGGGACAAGACACATTTATCAAACCCTACTTTGGGTAAGCTCCACATTTTTATTCTTGGACCCAGTGGAGGATATTATATACACTGCATATTGGCAGTGCCATAACTTATATGTTATATTACTAAGATGAACAAATTTACATTATATACGCATGTAAATATGTCTTATATAAACTAATTAAAAATATGACAAAAGTATCTCGTTTGACTGAAACTGGTGGCAGCAGTATTCTGATTAGGCCAAGATAAGTGCACCACCTGGATGGAGTAGCCATGGAGTAGACAAGCACATCTGGATTCACTAATGATGCAGAATCAGGAAACAACTGTATTTTTTACTTCATAACATAGGGGTTAATTACAGTTTGTGGGAATTTTAGATTACACTAACAATACCTTCATTTCCTTTATGGGTAATTATCTTTATATTATTAGAAAAAAATCATACATTTGAATGTTTTTTACTTTGCATGGCCTCAAGGACCCGTGTGATTCTTGAGTTTGAGTCTATTTCAGTGAAAAGAAAAACTCCATAAACATATCTTCAGCAGCTGTACCTGGGCTGTACCTGCAGCTTCATGAAGAGATTATTTTTAATAAACCAAAGCAGATTCTCACAGTTTTCTTACCTTCACATCTGAGACCACAAAGAACTTGTGAGTGTTTCTGTGAAAAACAACGTGGATGACCACAAAGTTGCCATCATCTGTTCGACACTTCACCACAGACCAGAAGTCAACCATGTTCTCACAGCATGAGCACTATTATTAGACAAACCACCTTCCAGCAGATTCAGAAAATGGTTTGAGGAAATAATGTAAATGTTGGTGCGAAGTGAATATGCGTCTGAGTCTAAAGGGTGTATTTATAAAATAAAATAAAATGATGAAAAATATTTGAATAAGTTCTTGTTGTAATTCATCATTAACTTTGAATGAACTGATAGTTTGTGTGCAGTTTCCAGATGATGTCTCCGTGTTCCTTCCTGTGTTTAAAATAAACAGCTCTGTGTTGAAACACCTTCAGCTAAAGTGTTTCTTTCTATCAGAAACAGGATGCTGGACGACTGCAGAGCTGTTAGCTTCAACCACAGACCACAAACACACAGTCCAGCTCACAGGGAACAACACTCAGTAAGCACAGAGTTAAACACACATGTTTATGGTAAACACACGTGACTGTGATAATCAAACTGTAATGTTTTACTGTTGCAACAATCCACATTTATACATTGCTGATTGCTTTTCGGTCTGGTTACTACGGTTTATGTCAGAACCTACCAGTACCCATCCCTAATAATGAGTGAATGATTTGATCTTTTCACTGCCTGCTGTGTTTCCTCGACTCCTGAGCAAAGATAAAGAGTCAGTTCAGACCTGCAGTTGGTCCTCGTGGTGTTTGAACTTGAATTCAGCCTGATTTGTTTTTCATGTCTTCTCCTCCATCATCAGTTATCAGGAGAGCAGACAGTCAAGAATTCAAACAGTGTCAGGATTCGTTGCGTGTTGGGCAAAAGATGAACCTAAACTCAGCACTGCAGCGAAAAGAAGTTAACTTAAACAAACTTAAACTTTATTGCTTTAATCCACAAAAATACTGAAAGTCAGGTGTAAATAGTGTAAATAATAAATACTCAGTTTGGAAACACGGGTGGAACAAATCAAGAAACAACAAGATCGAGGAACGCAAAGTGCACAAGACTGTCACAATAAAACAGGAAATATAAATCACTTCATAAGCCCAAGGACCCAGGACCATGACACACTCTCACTGACATAATCTGCCTTCATAAAATAAACATATCAGTATCTGCACTTTTATTGGTCATACTTGTCCTGTATTTACTTGGTATCGGGGTAGTTTCAAGTTTTCTAGCATTGCACAATACTACTAAAGATATACTCGATTATGAAATATCATAGCCGAAAGCAGAACTTCTATGAGGAAGCTGCGGCCGTGCAGAAAGGAGAAGTTAGAAGCAACCTGGCTCTAAAGCTCTGTGGCTTATAAGAGCTCTGTCATGAGTTTAACTTGTAAACCAAAAGTCTACATTTAGTTATGCACCATACATTTTGCTTATAAATTAAATTAAAGCTGCAAATATTTTCTCCAGAGTAAATTATAGCTGCTGATTATAAAGGGCTTATTAAAAAACCACTTGTACTTCCTGACCTTGCTCCCTGTCATTTGTGCAAAACGTATGGGAACCTGTCGACATTAACTTTACAACAGTTTGTTTTTCAGACAGTTTATTATCAAGTAGTCATGGCAGCAACATTTTAAATGTTTAGTGAGCTAAAGGAAAAAAGGGGTGTTCACTTTGGATCTGAGCAATGCTGCCAAAGACTCTACAGAGAGCAAGGTTAGAGAGATGAAGATTTGATGGGTGAGCAGTTTGTCTGTGGCATCCAAGTTTTTGTTTTTATCTTTATTGGCTCGGACAGTAAAGTAGAGGGAACAATCTGCAGGAAAGAGCCCAGCCACAATTTAAACCCAGGCTGCTGCAGCAGGGACTCTGGCTCTTGGTGCATGGGTCACATCCTCAGCCAGGAGATCTATAACCAATTCAAACTTCCAATTCAAGCAAGGGAGCTGCTCACTCATCACTTCCATGTTTAATGGTTATAACTTATTAGCTCAACCAACAACGAGTTCATCAGAATGTGAAAAACTGAGCATCTGATACTCAAGATGCTTTCAAACCCCCCACTAAATGTGTCCCCCAGTGCCTACAGCTTCATAGAAAATAGCTGAATGCAAATCTAGGTATTCATGTTAATTCTGTCTTATTTTTATATCACTAATTAACAGCAGCAGCAGACTCTAGGCATCTGTATATAGTAGATAAACCAAAGGAAAACCACAACCATTAGGCAATCCCTGTGAGCAGCAGTTAGTGCCCGTGGGAAGAAAGAACTCCTTTTCAACAGGAAGTAAAACAGCAGCAGCTTTATAAATCATATAAAATGTGATTGTTAATTTTTTTTGGGATGACCCACGTCTGTTTCAGCCTCACATTCGAGTCCTGAGTTGTGTGGTGGCGGCAGTTTGTGAAGGTAAGTGTTTCCAGAAGCCCCAGTTTAATGTTACCAGCAGTGAACTCATGTGACAGGAGCCCCATCTTAAAGGCTTAGATGGCTTTTTTAGTGGCCTGTGATACTAAACATCTGTGGTGACAAGTTTAGTTTAGGTCTTCTTCTCATGTGTTTGCAGAGCTCATCTCTTTTATTTCCTGCTGTTAAATTGAGGACAGTGTGCTGCCTCAACGTGAGATAAAGCTAAGCAAACACACTCAGCACTTGTTCTGTTACTCTGCAGTTTGAAGACAAACTGTTTTTGAATATTGTTTAAACATCAGCTCAGACCCCTTTGTGGCTTCACATCCTGTTTACAGCTACGCAGGCTAACGATGGATGGAAGCAGACTTTAAATATGATTTGAGACCATTTCAAAGTCCACTGACAGATTTAACAGGAGGAGCTCAGAGCTGGATCAGGAAACATGACCAGTGTGAGTCACGTTCGTGAGGTTTAGTGAAACGCTTCGTGTCAGCTGAGAAGCTGCCATGAGAGACTTTTTTAGTGTTTTTGTTTAGAAAAAATTAACAAACATCAACATCTTTTCTCTTTTTTACCACGTGAGCTGGTGCTGTCTGGTTTTTGGGTGATATAAAAATAAATGTAAATTAAACTCTTTGGTCTCAAACGTGCACATCCTGTACTGAAGGGTTTTTCTGTGCAGTTTTCAGCCACTCATCGCTGTTTTGAGTCTGTGGTTATTCACTTTTTTCTCTACTGAAGAGAGATGTGTATCAGTTAGCCACAACCAACAAGTCAAGTTTTCCATTTAATGTCTTTTTGAACCCTTGAGAGAAAAACACAGTGATACAAACATTTATTAGTCCTTCAGAGAAATTACATCGCTGCTGCAGGAGACGACAAACATGAATACAATATAAATAACAGTAAAGTTATCAAAGATACAAATCACATGAACATATTTATATTATTTATCATTGCTGATTTTGTAACAAACACAGTTAAAGCACCAGTTATAAATAGGATGTGATATTTAAGCCACATAATTTAGCCAAAACGATGAAACATGATTCCTTATAGTCATTCGTTATCAGAAAACAAAAGAATGACATGTAGTTACTCAGAGACGCTACTGCACTGCTGCTCCATATGTCCTCTGGTCTGAGGTGCTGGGGGGACCAGTTAGAGACCAGCAGGTGGACATGAGTGGTTGGACTGGTGGACCAGTAAAGAGTAGATGGCGTCTGTCTCTGGTTTGAAGTCTGAACACAAACACAGTTCAAACAACATTACAGCATTGTTTTTGACAGAGATTAGACTTACTGAGCCTCAGTGAAGATGTGGTTTGCTCGGCTCTGTATAAAGTTAAAGAGCAGCTGTACCTTTGGGACTCCTTGGTCTGGTGGTTTTTGGTCCATAGCAGAAGTCGCCTGTTCTCACTTCTGAGTAGATTGTAGTTGAATCGCTCTCTGCAGAGTAAAATGCAGAAATTAAGAATTTACACACATTACATTACTGTTATTTTCTATACTGCAGCTATGGCAAAATATTTGTCCTGTTCTTCATGAAGAGCTTAAGTAATAATCTTTTTATAGCTGCATAGTTTCTTCCCCCTTCTCAGCAGCTCTTCTGTGAAACACAGTAACCACATAGAACCTTGGGGGGATGTTTGTATAAAAAGGAGGGCAGACGACCACAAAGCTGCTGTCTTCTTTCAGGCTGACATATTTCACCACAGAGCAAAAAGCAAACTTGTTCTGACAACATGAACACTGTTACTGCCTGATCTGGAATCAGCAAGAGGAAGTAGTTTGTGTGGTTTTTAAACAGAATTTTAAAAAAGTCAGTACTGACTCATTGGTGTGTTCAGTCTCGTTATGCCCCCCTGAAACACCCGAGTCCCACTGTTGATCTGTCAAATCCTTCATGAACATGTACTGTAGCCTCTTATGATTTACACTCCATCTTGCTTCCACAAACACTCAAAACAAAGTTAAAAAATAATTTAATAAAATGATTGAGCTTTAATGGTTGAATGGGGATACAGAATTTGTTCAATGTTTGGCAGTAAAAAACACATTGTTCCTCTGGAATTCCAGGATGAACCAACAGATAGACTCTGTTCTCCAGTACCGGTGTTGGAGGAGGTTAGAAGAGTGATCACATGCTATGGTCCTCTTTTCTTAAAAAGGATAAGTCACCATGCCAGGCTGACAATCAACAGGGGTAGATGACAAGTGCTTGACATCAAGTAGTTCTCAATCAACAATTAACTCAAGTGATTTAAATCAGCGGTCCCCAACCCCCGGGCCTCGGACCAGTACCAGTCCGTGAGTCGTTTGGTACCGGGCCGCGAGAGTTGAGGCTCAGGTGTGAAATGTGTGGTTTTCAGGGTTTTTATCAGTTTTCAGCGTTATTGTGTTATCGTTTTTATTGTTAACTCGGTTTTCCTGGGTCTTTTCACGTGTGTTATGAATAAATCTTCTTTTTTCAGTACCGGTACTAGTTTTATTTTGTTGTATTTATCCGCGACACCTTAAAGGCTGGTCCGTGAAAATATTGTCGGGCATAAACCGGTCCGTGGCGCAACAAAGGTTGGGGACCGCTGATTTAAATCAAACAACTTAAAAACTTGATTTAAAAAATTATGCTGGACATCTATACTGAAATTCAGTTTGTTTGGCCCTCATGTGCTTGAATGCATTCGTAACAATGTCAGGGCCCTAATGAGACTGCAGATTCTGTCCTGGGAGATCTGGTTCAGGAGATCACTTAAGATCTAGACAGTCTGAGATGCAACTATGAAGCATCAGATGGACTGAAACATAACATAACAGTGATGTTCTATTGGATTTAGGTCAGTTGAGCCTCAGGGCCAATCAATAGTATCAATTCCTTAACCCTGCATACTCTCACCACAGGGAATTGTTGTATACCAAGAGGAACCCGCTGCACTAGCATAAAATCTGACAATAGACATTCACACCAGTGGCCTGCTGGAAGCAGACTTTTTTATAGCAGGTTGTTCTTAGTGACAGCGGATAGCAATGAGCTTTTCTACACACTGTGACTTTTTTACAGCTCAACTCAGTTCCAAGAATTTGTTTGGATGGAGCTCAACTCTCTTTGCAGACAGTTCTGCAGCTCTGTGGCCATGATCACATGAGGCTGTGCCCTCAGCCATCCTGCCCTTCCTCTTAAAGCTCTTACAGCTGAGCCACAAACCATGGCTACAGGATTATCTTGGATGTTATTTACCTGCCAGTTTATTAGCACTAACAACAGTCACCATTTATTTGCTGAAATAAGATTTTATGTATCAAATCATATGAGGTTCATAAGATATCTAGGCCGATGCAGAGCATTAATGGTCTCAGGGAGTGGACACTGAAAGAGTTTTACAGGCAGAGGTTAATTAACTGCCCCTTTCCTCTGCTTTCCAACAAAACTGTGACTACAGCTCCTGCTAGCTGTGACCTCCAAGTCACCCATTTAAGCTGCTAAACCAAATCCTTAGTGTCTGGCTATAAAATCAAACCATGATGGAGATGAAGAAACGCAGTTTTACCTCTCATCTTCAATTCACTCTGTTTCTCTTTGACCATAATTTGTCCATAACTGACATCTTCTGCAGCTCGATCATTCTCTGCAAAACACAAAACACACAGAGGACATCACTGAGATGGAATTATAAATACTGATATCCCATAAATGTAAAGCAGTACAGTTATACAGTACAGTACAATACATATGTATATATATCCAAAAAGTTGATTCTGTTCATCTGGACGTAGCGTTTTCAGTGGGAAAATGTTTCGTCACTCAGTGACTGAGACTTCTTCAGTCTCAGCTGACTGCAGGTTTCCCCAAAATATTTGTTTTTTTACAAACAGTACATTTGCATAATGACTGAAACCAGCCCACTGAAAGAACAATGGGCTAGGAGGTCAGTTCCTTGATCATTAATATGCAAGTTGTCATGACCATTGATTCACAACCACTGATCATTAATCAAAGACTCAAGGAGGAGTCTCTGGATGGCATTACCTTGGCCTCCAGTAACACTGTGAGGAACCTTGGAGTCATTTTTGACCAGGACATGTCCTTCAACGCACATATTAAACAAATATGTAAGACTGCTTTCTTCCATTTGTGCAACATCTCTAAAATTAGAAATATCCTGTCTCAGAGTGATGCTGAAAAACTAGTTCATGCATTTATTACTTCCAGGCTGGACGACTGTAATTCATTATTATCAGGATGTCCAAAAAACTCGCTGAAAAGCCTTCAGTTAATCCAAAATGCTGCAGCAAGAGTCCTGACAGGGACAAGAAAGAGAGAGCAGATTTCTCCTGTTTTGGCTTCCCTTCATTGGCTTCCTGTTAAATCCAGAATTGAATTCAAAATCCTGCTCCTCACATACAAGGTCTTAAATAATCAGGCCCCATCTTATCTTAATGACCTTGTAGTACCATATCACCCTATTAGAGCACTTCGCTCTCGCTCTGCAGGCCTACTTGTTG
This sequence comes from Simochromis diagramma, assembly GCF_900408965.1. Taxonomy (NCBI): domain Eukaryota; kingdom Metazoa; phylum Chordata; class Actinopteri; order Cichliformes; family Cichlidae; genus Simochromis; species Simochromis diagramma. The sequence goes on from NW_024386730.1 coordinate 211,088, forward strand.
TTCCTAGAGTATTTAAATTGAGTATTGTGTAACCACAATCAAAAACAATTTCCACCAAACTAAAACCAAGTCAAACTCTTATAACGTCAAAGCTTTTTGTAATTATGAGGAGATAAATTCTGAAAATGTTCCTGCTCTTTTCAATTTTTACTAAAGCTCTTCTAGAGAAATGATATGTGCTTCATATTGTCTCAGTTGTCACAAATGGATAGAGAGAGATATAATTCACAATGGGAAACATAAATTGTATGAATAATTATAAATAAAATGTTTTTTTTCAACTATTTTTGAATGGTCTATTGATACTTTTAGAATTGTGCCAAGTTAGATGAAATTACAGTTTCAGTGCTGTCTGCTCAGCTTCAATTCAGCTAATTGGATTCCCAGAACTGAATCTGAGGACTGTGTTTGTGGTTTTGGAGAATTTGTAATACAATTACCTCACAGATAATACAAGTCCTGTGTGGATAAGAGTACTTGAGAAGTCTTTGTTCCAGTTTTGGCCAATGAAAATCTAACACTGTATTTGGATGCTACTTAACAGTAATTAGCAGGATTCTGTGACAGTGTTATGCTCCCATAAAGTCTGTGGATACAAAAACGCTATCTAGCTATTTCATAGTAGATTACAGCTGTCTTGGAGTGAGAGGCGGGGACAACCTTGGACAGGTTGCCAGTCTATCGCAGGGCTAACACACAGACCATTCACACTCATATTCACACCTGTCAGCAATTTAGATTGATCAATTTAACTATCCCCACAAACGGCATGTTTGGGGGGGAACATACAAACCCCACACTGAAAGACTCCAACTTGATGGTGGAATTGAACTAAGGATCTTCTTGTTGTGCGGCAACACTGCTAACCACCGTGCTGCCAATCTAAACTCAATAAAATAAAATCACACATTTAAAATCTGTAACAATCAGAAGTCTGAGTCTCACCTTCATGTTTCCTGTGAACACATCTTCTCACCAGTAGAACCAGTAAGACCAGTAGAACAACAACACAGACTGATCCAACACATGACAACACAGTTATGACAGAGAAACCAGGAGGAGAGGAGGGTGTAGGTGGAGGTGTGGATGTAGGTGGAGGTGTGGTGGTGTATTCCCCTAAAATAAAGCAAACACAGTCATTAAGTTGTCGTCACATTGTGAATGTTGAAAGCTGCAGAAACACAGACAGGTGAGTGTGTCACCTGTGACAGTGATCCAGCTGGATGGAGACTCTCCATGACCGCTGATGTCACACTTGTAGAGGCCTTCATCAGACCTGGAAACATGCTGGATGGTCATGTGACCTGTAGGCTGCTTCCTGATGAGGGAGCCATCTTTATAGAAAGCAGCTGGGAGGTTGGAGGGAGTGGTCTTTGTTTTACAGAGCAGAGTGACGTCATCTCCCTCCATCACAGGGAGGACAGGACTCTGCAGGATCACTGATCCACCTCAACACAGAGACAAACTACAGCATTTCATCCATTTACACACAGCTTCATCAACACTAACTCCACACACTCAGCTTACCAGTGACTGTCAGGTTAACCATGTTACTGATGGTACTCTGATTGGACTCACACCAGTAAACTCCACTGTCCAGTGGGTCAGTGTAACTGATGTTACAGGAAGAACCAGCTGGTTTTCCCCACCCATCTCTTCCACACTGAGTCCTCTGTTGTGTGCTTGTGTTTCTCCTCAGAGTCCATCCAGCAGAGCTGTCGTCCTCCTCACAGCTCAGAGACACAAAAGCTCCTTCAAAGAACTGAGAGCTGCTGGGACTCACAGTCAGACGAGCTGTGAGGGTTACAATGAAACACAGTTTCATTTGATACCAGGATGAACAGAAAGTAGTTTTAAGTAGATATCCATTGTGAAACATGAACCCAATCAGGTCATATCAGTGACCTTTTATCGGGTTTAAACTGTGACAGAAGGTTACTGACCTTGGTTTGTTGTGCAGCTCAGCAGTGAGATCAGAACTAAAGAGAAATGACACTCAGGTTGATTTGAGGTGAACGTAAAGAACAACTCCACACAAACAGCTGACAAACACACAAACTCTCTCTCTGATATATTGGTTCATTTTCTATGTAATGCCAGCAACATGTCAAAGTTTAGAGCAAAGATAAAGAGTCAGTTCAGACCTGCAGTTGGTCCTCGTGGTGTTTTGAACTTGAATTCAGCCTGATTTGTTTTTCATGTCTTCTCCTCCATCATCAGTTATCAGGAGAGCAGACAGTCAAAGTACAAGAATTCAAACAAACACAGAGATTCTACTTACAGAGCAGACACAGCACAGATGTTTCCTTCATCGTCCTTCTCACTCATTTGAGCTTTTTTTCATTTCTGTCACTGACACCAAGTAAAGCCCGCCCTCTTCCTCTGAGCACCTGCTTTCTATTGGTTCAAAGACAGAGATGGGAAGCTACTCACTGCTCTTAGTGATCTTTGGTTTGGTAGATGAACAAATCCATGTCCATGTAGTTACGTCCCCCTCAGTGAGAGAGGCAGATATGAGCTGGAACACAGGAATCCAACCAGGGACGCTGCTGTTATGGAGCTGAACTGGAACCATTCAGACACTGAGGCCCTCTGAACACATTTTAATTACAGCTGTGCAGAGACACACTGATGACTGACTGGAACACTATGATTCACATTTTACATTAACACCATCCTCACACATGTTTATATATGGCCACTAGAGGGAGATGTTGGGCTTTAAATGCAGCAGAATAACAGTCCGTTTCTAAAGCAAAACAAATGAAAAGGAATGCATGCGCATTTCCTCGATAAAATAGTAGTGTTTTATTTCACGTGGATAAAGTTTGGAGTAAAAAGCATTTTATTCATACAGTCATCAGTCAGTTGCAATACTTAAGCTTACTAAAAGGAGCATTAAGGTGTCAGTAAGTAGAAGTAGTTGAAAACCAAAGTAGTCAGATACAACTTGTAGACAGTAAGACAAATAGGACTGACTCTGTAAATGTTGACAACCTTGTTCCTGCACTGAACTCTTGCAATGGAAAACTGAAACCTACTGAAGTAGTCGTGATTTTTTTAAGAAAACAAAAACTGCAAAAGAAGGTATTTTTTGTCCACCTGTTTATCTAATCTGGATGCACTGCTCGAGGCCTTGGAGCAATTGGAGAAGGATCTCAAACAGCTGTGTATATTTTAAAACAACTAAAAAATAACTTTATGGATTCTAGGGAAATTAATGTTTACTCCAACTGAAAATGAAGGAACAAAAATAATCTACATTTAATATGTTATGCTTGTGTTTATAGATGAAACTTGGATTTTTCCTTTTCTCCAAAAGTTGATTCTGTTCATCTGGACGTAGCGTTTTGTGGGAGAAACGTTTCGTCACTCATCCAAGTGACTTCTTCAGTCTCAGCTGACTGCAGGTTTCCCCAAGGATCGGGTCCCCGACACAGAGTAACATAGTGTACGCTGTTAAGTGCAGGAGGATTGCCAGGATTTATACATCGGGGAAACCAAACCACCTCTGGTGAAGCGGATGGCACAACACAGAAGAGCTACCTCGTCAGGCCAGGACTCTGCAGTCTATTTACACCTACAGGCCAGTGGACACTCTTTCAAGGATGAGGATGTGCACATCCTGGACAGGGAGGAACGCTGGTTTGAGGGTGGAGTCAAAGAGGCCATTTACGTGAAAAGGGAAAGACCATCTCTGTATCGAGGAGGGGGCCTAAGGGTACATCTTTCGCCATCTTACAATGCTGTGATTGCAGCCATTCCCCAACTCTCTGTGAATGGTACTCATGGCCATTAATCAGTGGTCTTTGATCAGTGGTCATGAGAATTTGCATAATTATGATCAAGGAACTGACCTCCCAGCCCATTGTTCCTTCAGTGGGCTGGTTTCCGTCATTATGCAAATGTACTGTTTACAGTGGGGCAAAAAAGCATTTAGTCAGCCACCGATTGTGCAAGTTCCCCCACCTAAAATGATGACAGAGGTCAGTAATTTGCACCAGAGGTACACTTCAACTGTCAGAGACAGAATGTGAAAAAAAAAATCCATGAATTCACATGGTAGGATTTGTAAAGAATTTATTCGTAAATCAGGGTGGAAAATAAGTATTTGGTCACCTCAAACAAGGAAAATCTCTGGCTCTCACAGACCTGTAACATCTTCTGTAAGAAGCTTTTCTGTCCCCCACTCGTTACCTGTATGAATGGCACCTGTTTGAACTCATCATCTGTATAAAAGACACCTGTCCACAGCCTCAAACAGTCAGACTCCAAACTCCGCCATGGCCAAGACCAAAGAGCTTTGGAAGGACACCAGGAAAAGTATTGTAGACCTGCACCAGACTGGGAAGAGTGAATCTACAATAGGCAAGCAGCTTGGTGTGAAAAAATCAACTGTGGGAGTAATCATCAGAAAATGGAAGACATACAAGACCACTGATAATCTCCCTCGATCTGGGGCTCCACGCAAGATCTCATCCCGTGCGGTCAAAATGATCATGAGAACGGTGAGCAAAGATCCCAGAACCACACGGGGGGACCTGGTGAATGACCTGCAGAGAGCTGGGACCAAAGTAACAAAGGTCACCATCAGTAACACACTACAACGGCAGGGAATCAAATCCCGCAGTGCCAGACGTGTTCCGCTGCTGAAGCCAGTGCATGTCCAAGCCCGTCTGAAGTTTGCCAGAGAGCACATGGATGATACAGCAGAGGATTGGGAGAATGTCATGTGGTCAGATGAAAGAGTGTCCACTGGCCTGTAGGTGTAAATAGACTGCAGAGTCCTGGCCTGACGAGGTAGCTCTTCTGTGTTGTGCCATCCGCTTCACCAGAGGTGGTTTGGTTTCCCCGATGTATAAATCCTGGCAATCCTCCTGCACTTAACAGCGTACACTATGTTACTCTGTGTCGGGGACCCGATCCTTGGGGAAACCTGCAGTCAGCTGAGACTGAAGAAGTCACTTGGATGAGTGACGAAACGTTTCTCCCACAAAACGCTACGTCCAGATGAACAGAATCAACTTGTGGAGAGTTACTTTCCTGGATGATTGAGCATGCATCAAGACGATTTTTTCTTTTATTCTTCAAAAAAGATACCATCATTCTTGAACACATCTTGAACATGTCTAACAGCCTAACTGGATCAGCAGAACTACAGAAGATGGAAATATCTTCTTCAGCATTGCTCTACTGGACCTTTTGGCAAAGTAATCTTAAATTAACATGAAATTTAAAACATTTGGAACATCTGGATCAACTAAATCACCACAGAAAAGTAACGACACAATATTCACTTTCCATCCATTCTCTTCCGCTTATACTTTTCAGGGTCATGGGACCTAGCTGTCTTAGGGCGAGAGGTAGGGTACACCCTAGACAAGGCTAACACAAAGACAGACGACCATTCACACATTCAAAGTTATGGGCAATTTAGTTACTGCATGTCTTTGGACGGTGGGAGAAAGCCAGAGTACCTGGAGGGAACCCACGCAGACACGGGGAGAACATGCAAACTCCACACAGAAAAAAACCTGATGGTGGAATTGAACTCATGACCTTCTTGCTGTGAGGCAACAGTGATAACTACCGTGCCACTGTTATTCAGTTTCCTTTCAAGGAAAATGTTTCTGCATTTTTCTTAGAGCATAAATGAATAAAATTGTCAACTGGAGAAAGAAAATACAGTAAATACCTGAAACACAAAGAATGAATAAAAACAGTCTGACAAATGATCACAATCATTTATTTATTTATCCTGATCAGAAGCAGCTGACGCATAAACACAGTTTCAGGTTAAATGTTTAATGTTAATGTAGAAATATCACCTTTGTGACTTGTGTCTCCGGCTGGAATAAAAACAGTGACTTTTCATTTACCAAGTAAAACAGCACAACATACCTAATGTAACAATTACAACTTGTTACATGAATAACAAACTGTAAATGCGGGAATACATCGGTGTGTATATTGACTCACACTATACACACTATTACATTTGCTTTTGAATGATTCCAATGTGGGTAAAATCTGCATTAACTGGTTAAAAAAAGCTTTTGACTTAAATAACTTTTACGGTGACAGGGAGCAAACAAATAAAGCACATAAATACATACATTAAAAAAACGTCAAATTTATCAGCAATGACCAAACAAATTCGTATAAAAATAAAATTATATGTAACCAGCTCTTGAAATGTTTAAACTGAGTCTGCTTCATGAAAGAAACAGTTGAAGTTTCAGAGGAAAAAGACTTTGGACCTACATGGAACTTTCTTTGGTTTCATAATACTCTAATATTAGTAACCTCAGTTACACTTCATTCAGGTGTAGCAGAACAGGTGTGGGAAAAGATTCTCTATAATCCAACTTCACTTCATCATCACATACAAATTTAAATCAAATAAAAATCTACAAGTTTGACAGCTACCTGATGAATCTTCAGCGTTGTTAATTTCTGTCTATCATCAGCTCATCTGTTTTCTGTCACTGAGAACTCAGAACATCAGCAGGAGACTCAGAGTCAATCTTTGTGACATTTCAAACAAGTGACTATTCAGCAGAACGATGGATTGTTGAGTCCGCTTCTGTCTAGACTGCAAAACCAACAGCAACAACAAAAAGCAGACTAAAAACTGTCACACCAACTTTCAGTCCAACAGATCCAGCCTCCTTCCCTCCATCCTCTGTGTGTCCTCTTGTCTGACCTGCAGGAGATAAACAGGTGTGAGGTGTCAGCTGTCAGGTAGGTGATGAGTGAAGAACAGAACAGAATCCATTTCCTCTTCAAACTGCTGTCAGACATTATCTACTGCACTCTGATCACATCACTCAGACCAGCTGCTTTCTACAAAGTCTCATCAACAACATCTTTAGAAACAAACATCAACAACCAGGAAGCAGCTTCACCTCTGATCACACACACACTCAACTCTACTCACTCACCTGGAGGAACAACGCTGAGTTTGGATGTGTTGATGATCTTTAAATTGGCTATCTCTTGGTTTGGTTCTCTCTGGGCAACTTGACACTCGTATGTTCCAGCGTCATTAATCGTCACATTCTTCAGAATCAAAGACACGTCTCCATCCTTCATCTCTTTGTCCTGCAGATCCACCCGGTTCTTAAAAGATGGATGCTGGTTGACTGGAACAAATTGCTCATCCCGGTAAAAAAGGACATATTTCTCCCCCAGGTCAGCTCTGCTCCACTTTACTGCTATGATAGGGATCTTGCTATTTGCATGACATGGCAGAGTTACGTTCTGTCCAGAGATTACTTCCTGGTCTGAAAGAGGAAACAAAACAGAGCAGAGAGGTTAAATATAATAATTTCTGGGGGAGAAAAGGCCTGAGAAACCAGAACATTTGGTGAGCCTGATGTGTCCAGCTCTGCTCCCTGTGATGGGACTAAGTCAGAGTCAGGATACCAGCTTGTAAACCTGTTAGATCAGCTAGCATAAAGAAATAAATGTAGAAGTAGTAATTTTAGTATATTATAATCATTTCTACAGGATGTTCTTTTAAAATATTTATACTTATAGTTTGGTGATAACAGTATTGACTTTTTCTTCTTCTTTACAGGTTGTAAGGCCTCCATGTCACATTAATCATCTGCACATCCTCCTTCACTATATCCATGAATGTCCTCTGAGGTCTTCCTCTTCTCCTTCTGCCTGGCACCTCCATGTTTGACACTGTTTTTCCAGTACATCCACAATCCCTCCAAACTATGTCAGACTTGCCTCTCAAATGTTACCTTCAAAGCACTCAACCTGAGCTGTCCTGTGATGTCTGACATCTTTGGCAGCTGGGTTTGGTTTGTGGCTAAGCTGTAGGGGGTGTAAGCTGAGAAATCAGGTCCACTGAGTAGTGTGGCACATCAGGAGAGCTTTTTTTTAATGATTTTCTCTCCCTATATTAAAGTGGGTGCAGGGAGAGAGGAGGACACAGCAGTGTGGTGATGCTGCACTTCAAAGCCAAGCAAAGTGGAATGAACATTTGTCCTGTGTTATTAAATAAAAATGTTGTAAAGCACTGACCACCATTCCCTGTGATCACTGAGCTGAACCTGCTATATGGTCGCTGCTAATCTTGTCTGTTCTACTCATTCATATTCTATTCATTTACTGTCTCGATGTCCACATACACGTCCTGCACCATCCTCATACGTCTCTGTTATGATGTGCTTTCTCTAAATCTACAAAGACTCCGTGAAACTCCTTCTGCCCGTCTCTATAGTTTTCCATCAAAACTTTAAAAGCAAAAATCCCACTGGAGAGCACGTTCTCATCATCATACCCCTGCTCAATGATCATCACCTCTCTTTTTAACCAAGCTTCAAAAACACTTTCTCATAGTTCCATGGTGTGGCTCATGAACATTATCCCTCAGTAGTTACTGCAGCTCTGCACATTGCCCCACATATCTTACCTTACGCTTCTCAAATGCATCTTTTCAGTCTCCAAGATTGTGTTAAACACTCTTATCAAAGAGTCCACTGTCCTCTCTTCAAGACATCTCCATGCATCTACAGGCATGTCATCTAGACCACTCATTGTCTTTCCACTTATCATCCTTTTCATAGCTGCCTGTTGCCAGTCACAATTGCCAGTATTTATGCTTGTGCTGGTGTGCATGTATTTGTTAACATGTAGTGCTCTTCTGATGTATTATAAGCCAACAGAAAAAAAATGCTGGGAGCTTTTCTCTCCTGGATCTCCAGTCTTTGCTTTTCAGGGACAAGCATATCTATCCATCTATTTTTCCCCATTCTTTGTACATTCCCTCACCTTTATTCAGGTAGTTTCAGCCATGTTCCTCCCAGAATTTGAGTCCTAATTACTGATGCTCTTCTTTATATTCTATTACATTTTCTTTCTTTTTTAAATTTAAAACCTGCAACTAAAAGGCAGGAAATGCACAGAAAGACTTGACAGTGCTGAACAGGCTTGTCACAGTGGTCAAGGTCAGCACTGACCCAGCATGCAGTCACATTTCTAGATAGTTTCAAATCAGGTTACTCTGTGGGTTACAAAGCAGATTTCCTGCTAAAGCATAAATACCCTGTTACTCTATATCTCCCGATTCACTGACTGTCCTCCATCCGTCCTCTTGCCTTCTTTTTTCCCTCAGCACCTTCAACACTGGAGGCTGTCACTGTTATCCTGGGCCTTGACCGATCCAGTGTGGAAATATTACTGATGAGCTCTATGTTAGCTGTGGTAAAGAATTTAAGACAATTGGCCTTATTGACCAAACCGATGTGTTAGCGCTTGGGACCAACACTGGGAGTGCACTGGCTTTTAAAATGAATAATACTTACTTTGTTCAGAGTATTTATGACATGACAGAACTGAGGTTGGAGAGGCCTCTGTCAATCTGTGGGCCCATGACCCCAACAAACTTTAGAGCTGCCATTTCTCACAACATGTAACATGTGCGACTGAATGTTTTAATTTTATTTAGCTATCCACGGTTTACACTAAGAACCCACAGATCGAGAACTTCACGCAGTGTTATCACCACCATGAGGGTGTGAGGAGTGTTGCAGGAGGCTCCACCCAGCCTCGTGTCGCCGTCACACAAAGAAACTACGAAAATAATTAGAATTATTTTAGAGAAACCAAATCCTCTCCATCTCAGAGAGAATCACAGTTTGGTTTCTAACAGCTAAATCTCACCTGCAGAGACAAACACGAAGACACCGAGAAACATAAAACAGCAGAGTGACGCAGAAGTTGCCATTTCCGTGTTTTCACTTTCTGATGACGTTAGCTTCTTCTAAGTGTTGGATGGATGGACGTTGGTACTTTTGGTATATCTTGCAATCCGAGTTTAACGCCTGAATACATTAATCAGTTAACCGTAATTAGTTAATCGTGAAATAAGGTTTAAAGTCAGAACTACTTCCCCACTCCAGTCAACACGTCCGATTCCTGTCCCTGCCGCGTTCCCGTCCAACGGAAATCAGATTCCCCGTGTCCAGCTCCATCACCCCTCCGGTAAATTGGATTGAGAGAAGTCTAACAAACCCAGATTTCCAATCTCAGGCTGCAGTAGTGCGCATAAAGAGTAGAAACTGGTACAACTTCTAATTTGTACAATGACCATTGTGTATTTGTAACTCGGTGAATAAGTCATGCTAGGTACCTACATGTCTGTAAAAGTGCTTTTAACTATAATGGACGGACAATGCGCTGTATTGCTAACAATGGACGAACGACTCCGCTTTGCTACGAATAAAAACATATCCTTCTGCCTCGCTTCTCTAATGTTAGTAGCACCGTTTCAAAGGTAACGGGAACGCAGCATGAAGACGTTCGTGGCCAACTTCTAATGAATCATTGGCTACATCACAGATAGCGACATTACGTTTAACCAATCAGCTTGTAGCATTTCTGTAGCGTTCTTTGTGTTGTTCCGGAACTCAGGAAATGTTTTGCGCTCCCATCTCCGTAACTGGCAGTGGTAATGCGACGAAACTCACTCATTCTGTAGTTGAACGGTTGGGCTAAATTTTGAGGTGGGAGGTGTCTGCGCAGGATTGTTAGAAACTACTACATTTTTTGGCATAACGATTGTGACACATGGTTTATGCACTGATTTATGCCATAAGCCAATGTTGTAGTTTGGCATAGTATTTGGTGTAATTCTTTGTGAGTTGCATTTATTTTGATAGATGGTAGAAATCTTATATCGGGATATAAGATTTTGGTTATATCGCACTGCCCCAGTTGTTTTCCTTCAGTGTGTGCTCAAATGTCCTCCCTTTGCTTTTGCAGCTGTCTGTTCGAGTCTTTAATGGAAAGAGGGAGACTGTTGCTCTGCCAGCCCATCATGTCCCTCACCATGGTCATGGTTTTCATTCTTCACTTGCTTAGTGTTTATTTTTGCTTCTCCATGTATTTTGTTATTGATTTATTCCCAAAGTGTGGGCCAACGACTCCTGGTGGACTGTGAAGCTACCGCAGGTGGGCCACTATAGTAATAGAAATTCAGTTTGAAATTACTCACCTGTATGAATGGAGTTAGTATAATATAATTGGTAATAGGAGGTGGTTAGTGTGTAATATTACTCATTACCCTGGACCAAATTTACTGCCCTTGTATTGACATTTGTGTCCCAGCAGCAGGTTGGTCACACATCAGCATTAACACTTTGCATATGACTGGGCAGCAGTTTAGAGCCAGCAGCCTGTGTTGTTGATGTTTTTATAAAATGCAGTTTTAATATCGTTGCCACTTTCTTTTGTTTTTGATTCAAGTGAAGAATTAAGTCATTTTCTGTTTTTTCTGTGGGCCGCAGCACTCTTGACTTTATGAATGGCTGTCTTACTGTATTTAGCCTCCAGTTGTTAGTTCCTGGTTGCATTAGTTGTTGCCTGTGTTTGTTTCTCTTGTTATTTGTTGATATTTAAGTTCATTCCTGTTTCTATGTTTCCCCATTCAGTTATTCTCACTTTCTGTATATTTATTTTGATGTCTTCTTATCTCCTTTGCATTGATTTTTATCTGGTTTGAGTTTAGTCTCACATTCCCTCCTGTCACGCAGTCTTTGTTTGCATCTCATTTTCCTAGCTTTTTTTCACAGCCAAATAAATTACCTATTTTTAAACTACTGCCTGTCTTTCTTGTCTGCATTTTGGTTCCTCAAAATCACCCCACCCAGGCTGCATGTATCTGGCTGTATAAACAGTATAGTGTGTATGAATGATCTGAAACCTTGGCCCATTGTCCCAGTGGAGATTTATAACTTGATTTCTACAGAATCTTCATTACAGCTGCTTTATTAAGAAGTTAGTGTATAGGACTGGACTTTAATATGTGTTTTAAGAAAAATTATTCTCCTTCCAAGCCTATATGTGTTTTTTCCCCCTGTTTTTGTATATGTGTACAAGTGGAATGAGTTTCATTGAACACAGTTAAGAATACGTGTGTGAATGAGATGGAGGCAGGTTAACAGTGAGGGTTGTTTTCATCTTCTACAGTTTAGTTATTAAATCTGGTTCCTGCAGGTTCCACAGAACAACAACATGTGCTGATAATAAGTGAACATAATGTGTGAGAGAAAGCAGCCTCTCATTATAAGACACTGTGAGTCTCTGCATGCTGCCTTTATGGAGCTACAGCTGTTTGTATACACTGAACAAGAAGCTTTGTAGCTGCATCCTGACTCCTGACACTACAACACATCACACTGACACACACATTACACTTCTCTGTCTGGATTACACCGACATGTTACATCCTTGTGTGGCCGTCACAGACAGAACTACTGACTCAATAGGAAAATGATTCTCAGGGAAACATTGTTATGTGTTAACCAGCCTGGAACTCCTCAGCTCTGACCATGATTTTTTCTCATAAGGAAGTGATGTCAAAATAAGTGTTGACTCTACTAAAAAGTAGTAGAGGCAGCATTTAGCTGTAGCCTTCATAAAACCACAGCTGTTCTGGAGAACTTTGTCCACCTTTGATTGTCTTTAAGTTGTGTTGGAGCCACAGAGAGCAAATCTTTGTTCTTCATGGAGAACCAGTGAGGCTGTTTGGACTTTCCTATGAAACATCAGTGCAGGAGTCTCTCAGTACATCTGTTTACAGTGAGGACGAAGAAGCAGCAGAAACACACACAGAGAAAACATGGAAAAGATGAGCAGCAGTAAATAGTCTGCAGGAAGTTTGTGTGTGTGTGCCGTAACACTTCCTGTACAGTTGTCAGTTTGTTGAGCTAAAAACTGAAAGGTGTCAACACTTACTGTTACTGTTGTTCTGAAGAGATCTCCAAAATCCTCAAAGAGTCGTCTGACCATCATGATAAAAAATCAAAAACATAAAATCCACTAAAATCTGGAAAGTGTAGCTTTGGTATACCCGATTGCTTTCCTGTAAATCAAAGGTTACCAGGATAAGTTTGATGAAAAACAAGTAAAAAGTTACAAAAATAAGGAGACAAATAAAAAGTAAAATCTGTGTGTAAAGTGCCGTCACAGCCACAAACCCAACTAACCTGTATTTCCGTGTCATCCTGTTTTCTACAGCTCACACCCTGCACCTGTGTGACAGCAGTGTCCATAGCAACACCTCCTTAGCAACCACATTCCTTTCTTATCTGCTCATTCCGTAGGTGGGATTATGAGACATAAAACAAAGTGACAAACGTATGACAGTTTCTGTATGACATGTCTGTCCATAAATGAAGATAAAGTCTGTGACATAAATAAATGTACAAGGTCACAATTCCAGAGTACAGTGAACACATTTAATAAACACGGTCAGCAGTTAAAAGACTTTCTGTTTCAGTCTTGACTCTGATCAACACAACACCTACAAAGTTCCAGTTTCAGGTTTATCTAATCATTCACAATGTCAACTCACGCACTGAACAACATGCCAGAACATTTTCAAATCTACTGATTTCTTCCTTATTATTTAACAAGACAATAGAATTTGATTTATTCACTTTGAAGAGATTAAAACATCAAAGTCAACAATAAAACGCTGACACATACAAACACTTGATTAGTGACGTGGCGTTCCTCACAGCTGGGTGTGTATTAGATTAAACATTGATAAATCCTCTTATCATGACCTGGTTGTTTTTAGTCCAAGCAGTGCTGAATATGGTGTGTTATATGATATAAAGTAAAATGCTGTTGAAAGTTCTGTCTTGATATGTAGAACCAAACAGGATGAACAGGTAAATTTCTCTGTTTAAACTGTCCCAAAAAACTATTGAGGTTCATAAAAAGGTGAAATATTTATTACTGATTAAACTAATGATGATGATGACATATACAGACAACGATGTAAGCGCTATGTGCAGGCAAATACTACTGCAAATCAGCTTTTGTTCACTTCCAGTTAAACTGGCTTTGTTTGAAGGGTATTGAACCCCGTTATATACTGCCCCCTTGTGGTCATCTTAAAAACATTGTAGAAGCTGCATGCTGCATGTAATGATGCAATGAGAAACCTTCGTAGAAAACTTAGAGGAGGTAGTGCCAGTCAGATGTTTGTAGCTGTGGGTGTTTGGACTTTTAAAGTACTTTTAAGAAATGTAATGTTCACATTTATGGCTCTAACAGTCTAATTTTAGCACTCACAGAGACAGTGAGTGGTTCCTGTTACTCATCCAATCTGAGGAAGCACTGGTTGAAGTGTTTGTGTATTTATTGTTTTCTTTTAAGTAATTGTGTATTTTATGTATATAATGGTTTTATATCATTACAAATATTTTATGTTTTGTTGTTGTTGTTTTTTTAAGCTATGGACGTAAAGTCTGCTAATAAAGATTGATTGATTCATTGATTGAATGACCTAGTAGAGTATTCAGTATTCAGTAATTCAGACTAAAACACAATTGCAGGTCGCTACATTCATTCTGTTCAAATGAACAACAGAATTCACTGCAGTTTCATGTTATAATTTCTTTCAAATTGTCTGTTTAATGTAAGCAGATTTCAGTCCTGTAAATGTAACTGTACAAACGCTAAGAAAAAAAGTGACATCAAATGATTATTTTTCATCTGTTATGAATTCTGAGTTTTCGTGTCTCCTGGATTTGGGTGCAGAAGTAAAAAAAAAAAAAAATCTCCATGAATGAGCACAGACTCAGCTCAGACACTTCAGCAGTAAATAGGCAATACCGTTTTATACCACAGCAAAAACAAGTGTTATTATGAATATCTTCTCCTGGGAAACAACGTGGCCAGTCCTACCGACCCTGACTGGATCTTCTCAAGCACTTCATCCACGTCTGACCTCGTCTCACATCTGCTCCTTTTCCTGGAAAAAGACAGAGGAAGAGAAACACCTCACTCCCTAACCTTTCTGTATTAATATTAGCTAGCAATTCTCAGCCTGTTGTTTTCGACTTATTATCTAAGTCTGGTACACGCTGTTCACACTCCACTGGCCTGAACAGAAAATATTTCAAGGACTTATACGTATTACTAATATGCTAAAATATTTTTCCTTATTTTCTACTGCTCTTTACTTGCGCTTTCTGTCTTGACCAAAAAATTTCCAATGTGGGGGACTAATAGAGGTTTCTCTTATCTCATCTTAAATACACCAACAGATATATACACTTTAAAAACAGCTGAATCTGTTTTTTGTTTTAAACAACTGCTGAAAACTCATTTTTGCATGTTAGCATTCCCTTTCACACTGGACAGTCTTTTCTATAGCTTGCTTCATGGAATAAAGGTGTCCTGCTGTACCGAGCAAAGCACAACTCAAGTGTATCAGTATTCACACATGCTGTGGTCCAAATCTTTTCACTTGCTGCTTTCATGTCTTTTGTCCTGTTTTCCTATTCTCACCCCAACCGGTGACGACAGATGGCCCCGCCCCTCCCTGAGCCTGGTTCTGCTGGAGGTTTCTACCTGTTAAAAGGACTTGATCATAGGGGGTCATATGATTGTTAGGTTTTTCTCTGTATGTATTATGCAGGGTCTACCTTACAATATAAAGTGCCTTGAGGTGACTGTTCTTCTGATTTGGTGTTGTATGAATAAAATAGAACTGAATTGAACTGAAATTCAAATTTTGACTGCTGCATGTTGTGATGTACCTTTGCACAGCCGATAGAAAGGAAGCATACAGCTGTGCTAAGTTAAGCCAAACGATGACCAAAAATATTCTGTGCGTATGCAAGTTTAGGGAACATTCTGACACAAGTGGCTTTGTAGACCTTGGGAGGAGCAGTGTTGTGGAAAAAACACTTTTACTAGCAGGGATAGTTGCAAAGATTTTTTTATGGATGAGACATACATGGTTTGAAAGGCAGCTGGCACATCTAGTGTACTTATCTTTAATGTGTAGCTTTTCTTAAAATTATGAAGCACTTTGTAACTGTGTTTTAAAAAGTCCCATGCAAATAATTACTATTTTCATCCCATTTTTGCTCTGTTATCTTATTCTTATCCTTTTCCCATTCATCTACCTGCTTTCCTGGGTGTCAGCTGCTAGTCTGTTCTTTACATCACTACCACTTTCCCACAGTGTTACACTGTAGCATCTTCTTGCCTGTCTTTTTTCATCAAATAAGCCTCTATTTTGCGTGGTTTAAGTCTGTGCTTTCTCCCTTTCAGACTCTTATTTGTGAAACCCTGTTAAATCCTATCACCACTGGGATCCTGTTCTCCCATAATGGGTCATCCAAGTCCAAGTTTTCCTTAAACATTAATTAATTTCTTTATCTTTAGAAATCATGCTCAGTTCTTTCAAATGATCTGTCATTACTGAAATACTAATAGAAATGCACAAATAAGTAAAAGAAAAACACTAACAAGAGAGAGTTTATAGAGCTTGTCTTGGGAAAGCAAATATGTTTGGCACAACAGCACATTCAGGTCATGATTTTCATTGCAAAAGCTTCCAGAGAAGACAGGAATTTTCAGGTACTTTTTTTTTAACAACCTTTCACTTTTTTTGAGAGATGTGTACTGATCTGTACTTGCTCCTTACATTTTCAAAACTGGCTTGTTACTTTTGGTTTAACGCATTTTAGGGAAGTTATTATTTCACAGCACTAAAAAGTCCATCTGCTGTATTTCACAGGGAGACAAAAGAGTGCGAGATAACTTCACTCAGAGATAGTTAAAAGATAAGAAAGGACAGAGAAGGAAGAAAAGATGTTATATTTATCTAAAGTCCTTTATTGATGAATCATTTTTTTCTGAGCCTGCTCCTCTGCCTCACTGTGTTCTGCACCTGCTGGCGACTGCCACACCGTAACCAGTGCCACCGTATGTTCTGTGGCTGCCAAGTCACTGTCTGGTCCAGCTCCAGCAGCTGCGACTGCCACACTGCCGTTTAGTTCTCCGCCTCCTGTTGATACTGGAGTGTCCAGCACTACGTCAGTCTACCATATCACACCACCACTGGGCACACTGAGCTTCACTGCAGGGAGATAAGTATAGATATGGAGAAAAGATGTAAATTTAAGGTCGTAAGCTGCCGGGGGATTCCCATGATGCATTGAGTTTTTCCTTTCCAGTCACCTTTCTCGCTCACCATGTATTAATAGACCTCTCTGCATTGAATCATATCTGTTATTAACCTCTGTCTCTCTTCCACAGCATGTCTTTATCCTGTCTTCCTTCTCTCACCCCAACCGGTCGCAGCAGATGGCCGCCCCTCCCTGAGCCTGGTTCTGCTGGAGGTTTCTTCCTGTTAAAAGGGAGTTTTTCCTTCCCACTGTCGCCAAAGTGCTTGTTCATAGGGGGTCATATGATTGTTGGGTTTTTTTCTATTCTATAGTCAACTCCTTACAATATAAAGTACATTGAGGTGACAGTTGTGATTTGGTGTGTACACTATAACTTCAGTCCCTCTAATTTCTGCTTGAGGCTCCAAAAGTGAGTCAGTCCCCACAGACTTGCATTTTAAAAAAAATTATTGAAAAAAAAAATACTTTAGTTCACGTTATGAACAGAGCAATCCAAGGAAAGCAATCAGGGAGACTTATCTTTTATTGCAATAAGAACTTTAGTGTCAGCAACAGATGAAAAAAATATATATTTAAACAAACTGAAATCAGTGATCTCCACTGCACAAATGTCCTCACACTATAAAGATATGATGACAACAAAACATTACCTCTACTTCATCTGATTGGCTGTTGTTGATGATTTGATATTTTGACAGTGGTGCACTGTCATAAAGACATGAGTGATGATGTCATCTTCTCCATCTTTATAGATCTCTGAAAACCTCAAATATTCTTCTGATCATCAGGATGGAGAAAGAAAAAATAAAATTTGCACGAGTGATTAAAAAAAGTAAAGATAAATAAACAAACAAATAATGAGTCTATGATATAATAATGAGTAAAATGTCTAATGAGTCTATAAAATGTCTGAAAAAATGTCAGAAATGAAAAATTTTCATTTCTGACATTTTTGGATAACTAAACATGTCCTGGATCAAACTGACCATCATTGCTGTGCCTAAAAATAAAGAATTTCTTCTTTAGTTTTTCTCACACTGAGGCAGAAATATGCCAGCAAGACATTTTCAAAACCAGGAGGACAAATGAGAAATGAGATGCAAAAATAGTGGAAGCATTAAATGTTCACTTCCTTGTATAATTGCAAGTGAAAAGAACAAGAGCAACTTTATGTTTATCAAATCAGTACCAGGAAACACTGTGGAAGTGTTGTTGTGGAATCATCACTTGAAAGAAAATAAACTTAAACGACAATGTTTTTCTTTTCAAGGGATTTTTACTCAAAACAAGTTGGAGCATATGACAGCATATTTTTATTTGCTTTCTCAACAACATTTGCTCTAAAAAGGCCTGAAAAGATCTGTGTCATCAGCCAAGTGGAGAAGTGAGTCTAAGCCTTGTTAAGTCTTCACTTCAGAATAGTCTTAAAATCAAGATCAATAATTTCACTTTCTGATTAATTATTGGATGCTGAACTGTATGCAGGTGAAACTGCTTCAGCAGTGAGTGTTTGTCACTGGTACAGACTGACTGTGTGTGTTGTGTGTCCGATCATACAGTGACAAGACACAACAGCAATACACACAGCACTGTGGGTGTGGTGACAGAAGCTCTGGAGCTTTGATGTTAAAAAGGGAAAATTCAACAACACCACCGAGGGAATTTTGTCCAGGGAATATTTACCAACCAGCTGACAGTCATTCAGGCAGCAGAGCGAGAGAGAAGCTTTTATGTCTGTGACTGTTTTTGCAAACACTGAACTTGTCTTCTGTTGTTGAAAACGTATTGCTGGCAGCCAGTGAGTCTCTGTGTCTCTGTGCTTGTTTTGTCTACCCACTCTTTGTGAGCAATCATGAGTTGATCAACCAAAAATAAACACGAGGCAAATCTCAGCGTCTTGAAGATTCCCATCTTTATCTGAGGTCATGATATCATCATGTTGCATAGCAATGTTCTAAAATGACCTTTTTTCTCTTTACAACCTCATGAAGGGAACAAACAAATTCATTTGACAAAAATAGCTCATCATTCATATCCATAAAAGCTGAATTATACATTATATCATAATGTGCGGCCTGGCAACCACCTATCAATGGACTAAATGAGCCATGTTTTTGCATCATGACCTACGGCAGGAACAGGCCAAACCCTGCTGCAGCATGGTCACGTGTGAATTTAAAATAAACACGAGTATTTAAATGCTGCAAACTCTTCTCTGCCAGTTTTTGTTGTTTCACTGAGTGTTTAACAATCAGTCTTACATTGCTCGTGTTCGATTAGGTCCAGGAACACTATTACAAACAGAAACAGAAAAATAAAGTGACATTTGATTCTTCTTGTTTGAGCATTTCATATTTTTCTGAGTCTACTTGAATCTCTTTAGTTTCATTTCCATCTCTTGTTTTGATTAAAGTCTGGTCTGATTTTCTGTATATTTCCAATCTGAAACCGGACGTATTTATTCCAGAGTACAGTGAACATATTTAATAAACACAGTCAGAAATAAAACGTATACTTTCAGCTTGAAGTCTGTAACTGAACTCATTAAAACGACTGAGTTCAGTCATTCATTTAATTTCAAAAAGAAAGAAATTATCAGCATATTGCATTTTGTAGACAGCAAAAAATGGTAAAGTTATTTTAAGTTAACACTGATGTCACAATATATGAAATATGTAGTCATGTGATGCTGTTTCCCCTTCATATCAGCACTGTATTTACTTTAATATGGGACAATTTAAACTCCCTATTTTTATTCCAGCATCTCTGAAATACACACACACACACACACACACACACACACACACACACACACACACACACACACACACACACACACAGTGTGGATGCAGCAACAATATGAGGAATAATCATTAGCGTTGTTCCAGTTGCTGATCAGCACCATGGACAGCAGCCACAGTCAGGAGAGGAGTCACCTAAATTTAAGTTGAACTTTGAACTTCAACCAGGCTAACACAAACCCAACACAGATGTGACCTCAGTGAAGAAACATGAAGACAGCTGTAATAAAAGTAAGAAGTCCATTATCCTCACAGACTGGATGAAGCTCCCTCATTCACAGAAATCCTCTCTCAGAAATCTCTTCCAGTGGAGCAGCTTCTACATTTCAAGGAAAATATTCACTGCATGAATAAATAAATTCAGACTATAATTGAACAGACAGAACTATGACTTAGAAAATGTAATGGAAACCTGTTCAGCTCAGGCTGAATGAATCTTGTAGTGCTGCAGCATTTGGCATCAGTCAGATATGTAAATAAGTATTTACAGGGTCACTATCAGAGAATTGGATATATTTCAGAGAGCTGAAATATAAATTAAAAGCACTTTTGTTCATTTACAGCAGTGAAATATTTCCACACCATGTTCCACTTTCTCCTTGGCTGTAGCCTCCATGTGCCCACTGAGTCACATGATGAGGGGAGGAGCAGAAGGACCAAAGAGTGCATGCCTGACATTTAACAAAATTACTTGTTATTTTTCATTGTTTAAGTGTTAATAAAAAATGCATTGAGGTTTTAATTTGGTATTGGTCAGTGTAGATGTGAGTGTGGAGTCATGAGGGTGAAATAATCTAACCAACTGTAGCGTCAGGCGGCAACAAGTGAAGAGGCTCTGACGAATTTCTGATTCCACTTCATGTATTCAGGGTTATGGTGAGCTCAATATTTGTATTGTTGGCTGGGAGATTTTGTACACAGTTCATATTGTAGTTGGGAAAGATATGTCCTCAGTAAAAGTATTCAAATATGATGAAAATATCTTCACTAACCTAAACTGGTGTTGGTGGTACTCTGGTTATGTCGAGATAAAACTGGATGAAGCGTTCATGTACAGTGTAATGTCTGTGTGTAAAATGAACAACCTGGATTAAATCATTATTTTACTAATGTTTTTGCTAGAAGATTTATATTCACGTATAAACTGATGACACAAATCAATATATGAATTAAATCTCAGTCAGGTCTTAAAACATAAAGATTTTTATGACCTGTAACTTTTGTGTAAATTGAGACAAAGCTGAAGTTATTTTATTAAACTGTCAGAAACATGGTGTTTAATGAGATATTTACTCTGCATGACCTCCAGCACTGCAGTGAGGATCAATGTATTGACTCTGTTTATCCACAGTCAGGTCACAGTGGCAGAGTTTTCCTCATCATCTTTACCACAGTGATGTTTTCCATTTTCCAGAGAGATCCTGGGACCAGATGAGGTATAAAGTGACTCCAGTTCATGGCTGTAAACCTCTGAACATCACCAGCAGACTGTTGTGGGTGGAGTTAGGCTCATGTTTAACCTTTATATGGATTTTTGTCTATTTAATGTACAAAAGGGGGAAATTGTATAACTGAACTGATTTGAAGAAGGACATCTTCCAGTTTGTCAAACTATCAGCCTGATATTAAACCCTAACCCGCCTTTAAGTGGTGACCTGCTGGATGTTAAAGAGGTTATCAGCTGTGCTGTAATACCCAGTTTCACCAGTAGATGGGAGCAGACATTAAATGTGATTCAGGTGCATTTTAACTTGACTGAGAAGTTTAGCAGGATGAGCTTTGAGTTCAGGATCCTGAAGGAAGTCCAGTTCATCGATTTGTAGTTTCAGACACTAAATCACTTCAGCTGTGTTTCATCTGAAACATCGAGTGTGACACTATGAATGTTTCACAGAGGAAGAAGAAAGAAAAGTAAAAAAAAACTTAAATTAAATTTAATTAATTAAAAAACAACAACAACAACAACTGCTGTTTCTAGTCTGTGGTTGTAGTTTAATGTTTATTATATTGTGCACTCAAGAGTCTGTCAGTTAGCATTAACCAAGCAGGAACAGTCAAACTTTCCATCTGACACCTTGGTGAAACCCAAAGAACCACACAAGGAAAAACAAGTGAGAACAAATAGAACAAGATATAAATAACACTGAAATTATCGAGGACATAAAACAGACTAATATGTTTGTTGCTGATATAGAAAATGACACATTCAAATACTGAATGTAATTCAATAAATATAAAAATCTTTAAACATGTTGATCTCCTCTGGTCTGAGGTGCTGGGGCGACCAGTTAGACACCAGCAGCTGGATGCAGTGGTTGGACTGGTGGACTACTTCAGTGAAGAGTAGACGACGTCTGGCTCTGGTTTAAAGTCTGAACACAAACATACACACAGTTCAAACAACAGGAAACATGATTACAAGATTTGTAGTTCAATACCTCCAATCTCCACCTCTCTGCATCACACACAGTCCCAGTTCAGAGCTCTGATCTGGAGTCTTGATGTTGTGTGGTTAGCTTAGCTCAGAGTCAAAGATAAAGTCAAAGATAAAGAGCAGCTGTACCTGGGATACCTTGTTGGTTCATAACTGACGTCTTCAGCTGGTTCACTCTCTGCAGAATAAAACACCTTTAACTTACTGCAGGTGATCTTTTTTTTAAATTCTTCTTCATGAAGAGATCGTTTTAATAAACCACAGCAGCTTTTCAAAATGTTCTCATCTTCACATCTCCGCTGTGAAACACAGAGTGACCACAAAGAACTTGGAGGTGTTTCTGTGATAAATAAGTCAGACGACCACAAAGCTGCCTTCTGCTTTTGACACTTCACCACAGAGCAGAAAGCAAACATGTTCTCACAGCATGAACACTATTATTAGACCAACCAGAGCACACTGCAGCAGGACATCTCACCAGCTTCAGACTGCAGTTACACTAGATTCATCAACATCAATGTACATGTTCAACATGTTAGGAAGGCACAGAAACTATAAAGTGTTACTGAGAATTTCAAATGTTGGAGACACAAATGTTAAAAACAAAAACAGGATGCTGGACGACTGCAGAGCTGCTAGCTTCAACCACAGACCACAAACACACAGTCCAGCTCACAGTGAACAACACTCAGTAAGTACAGAGTTGAACACACATGGTTACATCTCACTCATCAAATTATACTCAAAGGAAACAAACGTATAATTAAACTTTGTATTTAAATGTCCCCTCAGTGCTACGCTGCATAAATGTCCATTGAAAAATAAATAAAACATGTTAGCAGCCATCATGTTTTACCTTTTTACATAGTAACAAATGAGCTAAACCTGAACATGAGTCAAAGTCACATGTTTCATCTTTCAGCTGTTGATTGGCTGTTTGAGAGCATGGGTGTGGACACTTGCTTTCACTAATTTATATTCAGAATTCATTTCTTTGATTTCATCTCCTTTTTAAAATATTTTCATACTTGATCTCTTTACATCGCGTCAGTGTAGATGGTTTTGAATTCAGGTTCAAACAAAAAACCCTGAAAATAAAATATAATTAATCCAGCAAGTGGATGTTTTTACTGTTATGGGAGTCATTTATGAACAGCCTCTGTGAAAGTAGACGATTTTGCTTCTGGAATGACCAGACACCAGTGCTACCAAAACCAAGCGAAAAATTACATATCCAGATAAATCCACACCAAACCAAGATTTGACGTAACCTGACACTTTGGTTTACCTAGAGCAGGTTTCTCTGATTCCACTCCTCAAGAAATACTGTCCTGTAGCGTTTTAAACTGATAACAAGTGAGATAATCATTCGGATCAAGGATGTATCTAAAAGCCAAAAGAGAGAAACTTTAGAGGACTGGAGTTGCTTTACTGGATCTTAGGAAGGGGATTGAGGTCCTTTTGCTCTTTTGCTTCACTTCCTGCTGAGGAGACATAAAGGGGAAGGTGCTGCTAACACGATCCCAGAAAATCTGTTGAACTCAAAACATCCCCAAAAGATGACTGTGTTCTTGTTTCTTTAACTTTCAGTATCAATAAATAATGAAGAAATATATATAAACATAATGGAACCCCTGATCTACACGCACAAATGTTATCGCAGTGTAACAAGAAGAAAACACAACATCACCTCTGCTTCGTCTGACTGGCTGTTGTTGATGATTTGATGAAACTGTACATGACATGAGTGATGATGTCATCTTCTCCAGTTTCTTCTTGACCTGCTGAAATTTTCCAACATGAACAATTATATAAATTAAAGATCTAAACAGAGATTACATTTAAGAAAGTTGTTACTGTGATCATAATGAATGTGAACTTTATTCTATTAAACAAACTCAGACATGAAAGATCAGGAAGTCTGAGTCTCACCTTCAGGTTTCCTGTGAACACATCGTCTCACCAGCAGAACCAGTAACACCAGTAGAACCACAACACAGACTGATACAACAGATGACAACACAGAGAGAACAGGAGGAGAGAGTGATGCAGGAAGAGTGAGGGAGGTGGAACCAGGAGGAGGTGTGGATGTAGGTGGAGGTGTGGATGTAGGTGGAGGTGTGGTGGTGTGTTCCCCTAAAATAAAGCAAACACAGTCATTAAGTTGTCGTCACATTGTGAATGTTGAAAGCTGCAGAAACACAGACAGGTGAGTGTGTCACCTGTGACAGTGATCCAGCTGGATGGAGACTCTCCATGACCGCTGATGTCACACTTGTAGAGGCCTTCATCAGACCTGGAAACATGCTGGATGGTCATGTGACCTGTAGGCTGCTTCCTGATGAGGGAGCCATCTTTATAGAAAGCAGCTGGGAGGTTGGAGGGAGTGGTCTTTGTTTTACAGAGCAGAGTGACGTCATCTCCCTCCATCACAGGGAGGACAGGACTCTGCAGGATCACTGATCCACCTCAACACAGAGACAAACTACAGCATTTCATCCATTTACACACAGCTTCATCAACACTAACTCCACACACTCAGCTTACCAGTGACTGTCAGGTTAACCATGTTACTGATGGGACCCTCTCTGGACTCACACCAGTAAACTCCACTGTCCACTTGGAAAACATCGATGTTACATGAAGAACCAGCTGCTTCTCCCCACCCATCTCCACACTGAGTCCTTTGTTGTTTGCTTGTGTTTCTCCTCAGAGTCCATCCAGCAGAGCTGTCGTCCTCCTCACAGCTCAGAGACACAAAGTCTCCTTCAAAGAACTGAGAGCTGCTGGGACTCACAGTCAGACGAGCTGTGAGGGTTAAAATTATAAACTGATGATCTGTTTACTTTACATTCTGAACCCAATCAGGTCATATCAGTGAGCATTTCTCAGGTTTAAACTGTGACAGAAGAAGGTTACTGACCTTGGTTTGTTGTGCAGCTCAGCAGTGAGATCAGAACTAAAGAGAAATGACACTCAGGTTGATTTGAGGTGAACATGAAGAACAACTCTCCAAAATTGATTCTGTTCATCTGGACATAGCGTTTTCAGTGGGAGAAACGTTTTGTCACTCATCCACTTCAGTCTCAGCTGACTGCAGGTTTCTCCAATCTTATACCCTATTTTTCAGGCCATAAAGCGCACCGAATTATTAATTATTACATTAAGCAAAACAAAACAGTCAGATAAGTCAGACTTTACTGAACTCATTCTTCTTGCTTCATCCACTTTGGTACGAGTCATTCACTAATGTTGCAGTATATTAATGACTAATCTAGTATTGTGGCTGGATCATCTCAGTTGTTCTCCTGACTGAAGTTTGGTTCGTTTACAGCATCCTGCTATGCGATTGCATTTGTCCCTAACCATCGCGAACCCTCACGTAACTTTTATCGAGTGGAAAAAAGTAACGCTCATCCTCCAGCTTCACTGTGTTTATGTTATACTAACATAGCTATGTCGCTAGCAATCACGTAGCAAATGATTATATACCAGCTACTCCAACTTCAGTAACCCTACAAACATCACTGCTGTTTAGTTTTCTGTCTTCATTTATGTTGGATGTGATAACAGAGCTGACGTTTTATTTTTTTCAGAAATCTCTCAGTCAGATCATGTTTAGGTGGAAACTAGTGAGTTAAATTCCTGCTAACTTCTAGATCCGTTAAGTTTAGGATCCAGATTATTCCCCGAGACTTGTGACTACAGTAGCCGTAATGCTCCAACAATCCATCAAGCGGTAAGCTTTGGTAAGCTTTGTAGCTTACCAAAGTCGTA
The DNA here is from genome assembly GCF_900408965.1 of Simochromis diagramma. Lineage (NCBI taxonomy): Eukaryota > Metazoa > Chordata > Actinopteri > Cichliformes > Cichlidae > Simochromis > Simochromis diagramma. Next base: position 237,055 of record NW_024386730.1, read on the forward strand.
CTAAAAGATTTTTTGACAGATTTTTGAGCGTTGTGTACCACATAAAATTGGTTCTATGTCAGTAAGCACAACCAGAATTCATACATAAGGTGCACTGGATTATAAGACGCACTGTCGATTTTTTAAAAAATTAAAGGATTTTAAGTGCACCTTATAGTTGAAAAAAAAAATACGGTAAACAGCACATTACATAATGACTGAAACTAGCATCACTGACTGAACAATGGGTTGGGAGGTCAGTTCCTTGATCATTAATATGCAAATTCATATGACCATTGATCAACTACTACTACTGATCAATCACCGTGCGTACCATTCAGAGAGAGTTGGGGAATGGCTGCAATCACAGCATTGTAAGATGGTGAAAGACCTCCTCCCTTAGACCTCCTAATCGATTCAGAGATGGTCTTTCTCTTTTCTCGTAAATGGCCTCCTTGACTCCGCGCTCAAACCAGCGTTCCTCCCTGTCCAGGATGTGTACATCCTCATCATTGAAAGAGTGTCCACTGGCCTGTAGGTGTAAATAGACTGCAGAGTCCTGGCCTGACGAGGTAGCTCTTCTGTGTTGCGCCATCCGCTTCGCCAGAGGTGGCTTGATTTTTCCGATGTATACATCCTGGCAATCCTCCTGGCACTTAACAGCGTACACTATGTTACTCTGTTTGTGTCGGGGGACCCGATCCTTGGGGTGGACCAATTTTGCCGCAGCGTGTTTTGGGGTTTAAAAGCCACAGAGAGCCAGTGTTTAGAAAAAAGGCTTCTCAACTGTTGCGATATGGTACACATCAGCTTTTAGTCCCCCATTACTAATGGAAATCTCACAGTCTAAGAAGGCTAACTTGCTACTTTTCATATCCTCCCTGGGGAATTTGAGGTGTTGGTCCACCGACTTAATGTGATCCGTGAATTGTGGTACGTCCTGAGATTTGATTTTCACCCAGGTGTCATCCACATATCTGAACCAATGGCTTGGTGGTGTTCCAGGGTAGGATAGCAAAGCCCTCTTTTCCACTTCTTCCATGTACAAATTGGCCACGATGGGTGAAACTGGGGAGCCCATGACACACCCATGTTTCTGCCTGTAGAACTGACCCTTGTATGTGAAGTAGGTGGAATGAAGACACAGTTCCAAAAGCAAACACACTTGGTCGATGCTGAGAGTGGTCCTGTTGCTGAGGTGGGATCATCCTGTAATCTTTTACAAACTATCTCCAACGCAAGTGAAGAGAGATGTAACGTCGTACGAGACCATTGTTTCATCTGCCTCCATAATGACATCTCTCACCTCAACAAAATCCAACATGTTCTGGATGTGGTGTTCAGAGTTGCCTACCAACAGGTTGAAGATCATAGCCAGAAAGTTAGAGATGTTATAGGTGACCGAGTTGATCATAAAGACAAATGGTCTTTAAAGTGCACCCTGTTTATGTATCTTCTTTTATCCATATAGACTTGGTGTAGAGTCCCCTGGGTATAGCCTTTGGTATGAGGTCCGGTCAATAGCATTGTCTTATTCTAAGTGCTTCAGGCAGTCTATCAGTCTATTCCTGGGTCTCGTTCTAGGGGCTCAAAAGTATTTTTGTCACTGAGCAGTGACAAAATTTTTCTCATGATAGTCTTTCTGGTTTAACAATACTGTGCACCTACCCTTGTCTGCTGGAAGGATGATGTTGTTGTCATTACTAAGTGGTGTGAGCGCCTTCCACTCCTCCATGCTGATGTTGGATGCTGGGGCCTAATGTACTGTTTATAAGATTGGGGAAACCTGCAGTCAGCTGAGACTGAAGAAGTCATTTGGATGAGTGACAAAACGTTTCTCCCACAAAAACGCTACGTCCAGATGAACAGAATTAACTTTTTGGGATTTACTTACCTGGATGATTGAGCATGCATCATGACACACACACACAAAAAAAGCTTCCGTCCATAAGTTCAAATCAAGCAACAAAGGGATTTGTTTTCCATTCCAAAATAACAAGTTTGCAAAATTTCCAAATAGTTAGGTTTATGAATTCACGACTTTGAGATGATGTTCCCAGTTGCTTATAACCATGCTAAAGGTTCTCTGTGTCATACCTTCAGCCATTTGAGAGGTGCACGAGCTTCTTTACAGGACAAATGAAAAAGACTATTCACAAATTTGGTTTTATATATAGATAGATAGTTTCTCAGATGCATCAAGATAAAGAACAACTCCACACAAACAGCTGACAAACACACAAACTCCACTCTTCGGTATGTATTTTCTTGTTTTCACCTTGATGCCAGCAACATTATTAAATAAAGTTTGGACAACAAAAGGCTGGAAAGACAATACTAATAAAATAAACACAATATAAATAAAATAAAATAATAAAATCAAAAAGTTAAAATACTATCTTCTAAGTCTCTAGACAATTTAGACTCTTTGTATTTCTGTATTCCAGTTTCTTTGTTCTTGTTTTTTAAAGAGTCAGTCAGACCTGCAGTTGGTCCTCGTGGTGTTTGAACTTGAATTCAGCCTGATTTGTTTTTCATGTCTTCTCCTCCATCATCAGTTATCAGGAGAGCAGACAGTCAAAGTACAAGAATTCAAACAAACACAGAGATTCTACTTTACAGAGCAGACACAGCACAGATGTTTCCTTCATCGTCCTTCTCACTCATTTGAGCTTTTTTTCACTTTTGTCACTGACACCAAGTAAAGCCCGCCCTCTTCCTCTGAGCACCAGCTTTCTATTGGTTCAAACACAGAGGTCGGGACTAGAGTTTTACTTACAGCCACACTACAGTAGATTTCTCTGAAACACAATCAATAATTTAAATGTCCTCTGCCGTCAGTGATCCGTAGTTTGGTTGATGAACAAATCCATGTCCATGTAGTTACGTCCCCTCAGTGAGAGAGGCAGATATGAGCTGAAACACAGGAATCAAACCAGGGACGCTGCTGTTATGGAGCTGAACTGGAACCATTCAGACACTGAGGCCCTCTGAACACATATTAATTACAGCTGTGCAGAGACACACTGATGACTGACTGGAACACTATGATTCACATTTTACATGAACACCATCCTCACACATGGTTCATATATGGCCACTAGAGGGAGATGTTGGTAAAGTGAAGATAAGTGAACTGTTTTACAAGACTTTTATTGTGAAACATTTGTAAAATAAATCTTTAGCTATTGTCTGCATAATGAAATACAGTAGCTTCATGACTGACATTAACATCTCATTAGATATGAGAGAAATTGATGTGCCTTACAATTAAAATAAAATAAATAAATAAATATATATATATATATATATATATATTATTTATTTATTTTTATTTTTTTTAATTGTAAGGCACAATCATTTCTCTCATTAGATATGAGAGAAATTTGATGTGCCTTACAATTAAAAAATAAAAATAAATATATATATATATATATATATATATATATATATAATATATATAATAAAAAAAATCATGTGGTCAGACTAACATGGTGTGAGAACAAACAGCAGACCTTGTTTTTGACCTTTCACAGCTAGAATTAGGACAATTCCCAATTTTCTTTCCTCCAATGCATGGTATAGCATCGATAAAGATGGAATAACTTTTTATCCTGACACCCTTTTGACAACACTTTTAGACATACTGTAACAATTTCATACGGTTCTGATGCGAATATGCTAATGTAAATGTGTAGGCTTCACCCATAGCTTTAAAAGCCTACAGGAAAGAAGAGAACACTTGGAATGGCAAATATGGAGGGAAAATGGTTGATGCACTCAGATACACACCAGCCTGGTGGGGGTTTGTTGTGTTTATATCTTTAACCTGTTTGTCTTCCCCGTAGGGAAGGGCTACTGGACCAAGGCCACATCCACATCATTCTTCTTCCCCGATGTACAAAAAAATGCAATTTTTTGGTACACTGTCTTGGTTGCAAAAACAAAATGTGATGAAAGGGGACTGTCTGAAACTGCTCATACAGAAAATTAGTTTGAGAGGCCATCAGTCAGTTAGTAAACAAATAAACCTTTTTCCAACATTGTAAGACTAAGTTTACAGACCATGACAAAAAAACATTATTCACTATGACCCGAAATAAGTGACCATAAACTCAGGAGGAAATTGTTTTGAGAGGTCACTTTAGAAAGCTGTTTTCACACTAACTTCGAGAGGACTAGAAGTCTTTTTTCATCTACTGCTATTGCCATCTGGTGTTTTTCATGTTAATGCAGCTTTAAGACACTTCTGCACTCACTTCGGTTTTCAGAACTGGATGCTTTGCCCATGCTCTATACTGTTTTGAGATGGCATGGTACCACTTTTTTATGTCCGATACCGATATCATAAATTTGGATATCTGCCGATACCGATATGAATCCGATATAGTGTTTTTTAATCAACAAAACTGTTTTTTTTAATATCTTGCTACATTTTGTATGTTCATACTCAAGTTTAAAACAACAACTACACTAAAGCTATTCTGTTATACCTGTATGCAAAAATATTTCATAGTTCAGCAACTGATCAATCTAATAAACTTAAACCTACCCCATCCTCCCTATTCTGGTATTTTAAAGAGTACTTAGCGTAAATATTAAGCAACCTAACTAATAGGGTTCCAACTCCCAGCAACAACAAAAATAAATAAAAAAATAGGGAACCACCCCTCACGCTCCACCTCATGATGCTTAATCGACGTAATCAACCTTAATTTGACGCAGTGTGAAAAAAAAAAATGCACAGAAATCAATTATTTTTCAAGAAATATTAAATAGATTCAACATCTTTCTTCAACAAAATTGCAGACTGCACAGATGGTACCTTCCCAAAGGAAAAAGTATAGCTTACTAGGGTATATATTAGACTTAACAGTTACTATACAGTAATGGACTTCTATTCATTTTACATCAAATTAAAACTTTGGGGTGTCAGATAATTATTTATTAAAAGCTAGACATTTTAAATGAGAATAAGAAAGAAAAGTATGTCCTTTGTGCCCCCTTTTCCCTGTTAATGCCCAGCAACATGTTTACATAACTTTCACAGTAATTTCCCAAACAACAAGGTATAGACACATAAATGCCTTTTTTATGGCCTTTCATCTGAAACTTAAATTACAGAGGCACTCTGAACACACCTCATTGCCTGCTGTAGCCAAACGGGAGAAAGTCCGTTCTTCGCGCGAGCCGCTACTCCTCTCAACGGTGAGTCCACAATTGGGTTTAATTTAACTTAACTTATGTGTTCTTTAAAACTTAAGTCCAGTTTAAAGCAATAGGACGATGCAGCAGAACTCTCAGAGCTGCTCTTGTGTCACCACAAGCTCAGTCCGTGCTGCACGTTAGTGACGTTCGATTCGTGACCGAATCGTTCAATACTCGAGAATCACTTTACTGACTCGTGAATCATGATTCACAAGCCCAACTGACTCACTGACTCATCCCTGTTGCTGTTAGCAAACTAATTCCATTAGTAGAAATATATCTAGCTTATAATTAAAATTGTGGGGGGAAAAACAACAGCCAGTTTCGTAACAAAAGAATTTCTGCTCTGAACTGGAAGAAAAAACCCTGAGTAGAAGCTCACATCAAGAAAATAGCTCCTCGGTTCACAGTAGCATCGCGCTGCTAACATGCTAACAACACATTTGAGCTACTCACCCCCTCGCTTCCTGTGCTGAATCGTAAGCATAAGCGAATCACTCAGGACTCGCTCACCCCCCTCCCTCCTGTGCTGAATCAAAGAGCAAACGAATCACTCAGGACTGTCACTACCCGATCCGTACCGGAAACCCGACCGGTACCCCGCATGCGCGAAACGTGTCTACTTCCGGTCGAAGCATTTTACAATAGTTACAGGTCAAAGTATCTGTTAAGGTGTTAAGAATAACAAGTATCTCTTAAAATGTTTCCAATAATGAAACATTTAATATAATGTAGACAAAAACAAAAAAATAAAAAGATAGTGACAGATCGGGACTCCCGATCCTTACTGCGCATGTGCAAAGTCGGACCATACAAATCGGGTCTACCCGATCCGTACCGCGCATGTGCAAGGGTTTTCGTCTTCTTCTGTTCGTTTAATGGCAGTGTACTCCCCAGTGTACGAGGATACCGCCACCTGCTGACTGAGTGAATGAACCCTATTGTAAACTGAATTAGCGTCATTACAAACGTGTGTTACATTTGATTTAGTGATAATCGAGTGTGTTTATGCTTTTCTGTGAGGAGAGGATTGTTGGAAAAGTGATGATAATGTCCGCTATCACTGTCAATTGCCAGTAAACACTTCATCTGGCTGCTGAATCTTCGCGTGACATATTATAAAGTCTGTATTATTAACTCTGTCATTAGGCACCATTCTTCTTATTTTACGGCGCTGTTGTTCAATCGGGGAACGCTCTCTGTTGAGGAGAAAAGCAAAAATTTGTTGCGGATATGGATTATCCATTGTTTAAATGTCCCGGTAGTCGAAAAGGAGGTAGAGCTGTTGAGAAATGCTAGGAGCTAACTGGGCGCTAACCGTATCATTCAAATATATTGAATGTCGCAATGTTGGCAAAGAGAGGAAGTGACGTAAGATTTGCGCATGCGGGGTACCGATCGGGTTTCCGGTACGGATCGGGTAGTGACAAGGACTCACTCACCCCCTCCCTCCTGTGCTGTATCATAGAGCGAGCGAACGAATCACTCACTCACTCACTCACTCAGTCACTAACCCCCTCCCTCCTGTGCTGAATCGTAGGCTGTCTCCCAATTCAGGGTCTGTAGCCTTAAAGTACGGACTTCAAGGCCAATTACGTCACAGCGGTGCGCCGAAGGCTGTCCCAATTCAAAGGCTGCTCGAAATGCGGCCCTGAAATGCGTCCTTCATTTCACTGAATTTTAAGGATGTGGCGGTGTAGACTTCGGGGTCCAACATATCCCAGAATGCATAGCGCAGCAATGGGTGTGGATAAATTTGCAGAAAAAAACGGCGGATGAGGGGCGGCCGAAGAGTACACTTTAAGTACTGAATATTATGTCACTTATTTATGTGCAAATGTTTAATAACGAAGAACATTAAACATTACTGTTGGCCACATGTCGGCAAAGTTATGTGACATTAGTGACGTTTGTACTAACTTGGTTTTAAAGCCTTTACTTTAAAATATACGCCGTTCAATAGCTGAGCTTAATCTTACAGAGAATGATCAAAGCTCATGTAGAAACAAACAAACAAATGAACAAAAGATTTTCTCCTTCATTCCTGTCAAACAAAGCTGTACGACACGTTTCCAGTGGTTAGTATCATGGTTGCTAGGCAACCTGGGCAGCGCAACGGAGGCTTTTTTTTTCTTTCTTTTTTTTAACTTTATTGACAAACAACAGTATCAGCGCAACGGAGGCTAGACCGTCCCATTACACAAGCCTCGCACTTCCGGCCTTAGCGGTCTTTGAGTACGCGGCCCTTGAGGATCGTTGAGGCTGCGTACTTTAAGGCTGAGCCAGCGAACGAATCACTCACTCACCCCCTCCCTCCTGGCTCACAGCTTCTTCTTCTTCTTGGTTGGCAACCAATGTTAAGGAGCATTACCGCCCCCTGGCTCACAGCGCAGTGGACATTTAGATGAGAAAATATATATTTGACACACTTAAGGAAAATACTAATAAAATACAAATAAACAAAATAAATGTTTATTAAGCAATTTTGATAGGAAATTGCTTAATTTTAGAAATGTTTTTGCTCTTTTTTCTCTATAAAATAGTTGTTTTGTTTTGTTTTTTGAATCATTCATCTTAGCAGTGGGATTTACATGAAAAGGGAAACAAATTAAGTTTGAGTGAAAATGTAAAATTTTTGCACTCTCTGGTCAACTGACTCAGTGAATCAAATGACTCAAAACACCCGATTCACTTTGGTGAGTGACTCATTAAAACTCGATTCAGTAAAAAGAATCAGATTTCTAATTAAAAGCCCTCACGTTTTTCTGTTCTCAGAAATCCTTGATTTATTAACCAGGCTTTTATTGTGAAGCATTTTCAGGAACATGTTGGGGGAAAATTAAACTATTTATTAAAATTTTATGACATCAATCCTTTGATAGCTTTAACAGTTTGTTACTAAGTCCAGTGTTAGTTCACTGCAGCAAAGGCAGACAGGACTGATGATGTGAGTAATATTTTCAAATGATTTGTAGAGTCTGATCAGTGCCGTAGCTCCGCAAACGCACATAACGCACACTGCGTAGGGCACCAAATGGCCGGTAGGGCACCAAAAAAATCAGGGTCGTAAAAAAAAAAAGTAAACCATATTAATACTATAAATATCATATGCATTAATATGGTTAAACAATACAAAAGCAACATAAAACAATTTTCCCGAGAAAAGGGGTGAATCTGCTTTGTGCCCTGTCTCCAGTCTCCTCCTGGTGCCCCCCCCCCACTCCCAGTGGTCTGTTCTATAATTGGTAAACACCTGTTTGAACATGGCCTCGAAACGGCAACAGGAGTCGGGAGCGGAGAAAAGAAAGAAGAAGAGGAAGCGTGATGAAACTCAGGCGTCGCTTGCCGGTAAGGCAATGTTTAAATAATAATAATAAAAAAAGTTCATTATTGTAGCCCTTGCTTGCACGCTCATGTCCGTCAACTCTGTGATAGCTCCTGTTAGCAGTGTTCATACTGTGTTAACAAATGTTGCAAATGATTGATGTTGGGTAGTTTGTTTACGTTGTGGATATGAATATAGAATGGACTACTAAAAGCAACTCATCATGGTCACTCAATTGACGGTTTTCAGATAACGTTAGCAATCGTGACTCACGATTGCTAACGTTATCGTGATTCGTGAGACTAGCATTTCCCTCCTCAGGTTGCTAGCTGGCTAACGTCATGCATGCTACTGATTAACCTTAACTTTGGGATAGGTCAGTGATGCAGTCAAGTATTATTATCAGATTAGACAAGATTACTTTGTATGTTGCTGCATTTCAGGATATCTATAAAGACGCATATCTTATTTATGCCATTGACGTCTGAACACATAAATAGTTCTCGTCTTTCTTTAGGTTCATAGATCAAGGGCGACATCTGTTGGTGAAACTGTAATATGAAACCTATATCTTCCAGTAATATAGATTTCCTACTTGCGCATTTATATCAAATTATGTACAGCATGTTTATATTGCCATTTGCCATTATGAAAATCTATACATGTAAAATATAGTTAGTAATTTTTAAATGTACCAGTGACTTACTTAATTTATTAGTCTTATAATGCAATCTTTCGTAGGCCTACTGTAGATTCAAAATTGTATTTCTGTAAAATCCCTGAATATTTTCTCTTGTATGCAGGGTCAATGCTTAAATATGTTCAAGGAGGATCTCAAGGACAGGATGAACCATCCAGTAGTAGTGCCATCCCTGGACATCAACCACCAGCCATTGTAGACCCTGCAACAATCCCTAGCCAAGAAGAACAAGAACCATCAACCACCAGTTCAGGTACAATTCCATACACAAGTACCACTGAGAGTCCTGTCACTGAGAGACTATCAGAAAGTGACACTGTGGAGACATGTGTGCCCCCTTCAACCGATCCTGCTCTTTGGCCAGCTCACATTGTAGATGCTGATCGTGTTGAAATTGTGCGGAGAGGTCCTTTTAATGTCAGCTCTGATTTTAATTTTCCAAAGGGGCCTGATGGAAGAGCATTTCACACTAGCCTTAAGTTCAAAATTCTTCCCAATGGAGAAAAGGTTCACCGGAGCTGGTTAGTGTACTCACCGCAGAACAATGCTGTGTTCTGCTTTGCATGTAAGCTTTTCAGTGTGAAGGATATAAAGCTGAGTACAGAGGGCTTCAGTGACTGGTCGAACATCAACATCCGTTTGAGGGGTCATGAGTGTAGCCAAGACCACATACAGTGCATGCTTAAGTGGAGAGAACTGGACACACGGCTAAAGAAAAGCATGGCAATAGATCAACAGGAGTTGACCTTACTAGAGGCAGAAAGGAAAAAGTGGCGAGAGATTCTCAAACGATTACTCTCAATAACTCTCTCACTGGCTTCCAGAAATTTGTCTTTTAGGGGCTCTTCTGACTGTCTTTATGAGCCGGACAATGGCAACTTCTTGAAGGAAGTAGAGCTTATGGCAACATATGACCTTGTAATGGCAAATCACTTGGCCAACATAAAAGATGAAGGTTCCCACACACATTACCTCAGCCCTGAGACACAGAACGAACTAATTCAGATTATCTCTTCAGAAACATTCCGCGCCATTGTGAAGCAAATCCAGTTGGCAAAATACTTCTCCATCATTCTTGACTGTACTCCAGATGTGAGTCACACTGAACAAATGTCAGTCATAGTACGCATTGTTTGTTTCCAAGCACAACCAGATATTAAAGAATACTTTCTTGGCTATATAAATGTGGAGCAAACAACTGGCCTTAACCTGTCCAATGTTGTCCTTGACAAGTTGAAGGAGCTTGGCATTCCAAGGAGAAAAGGCTCAGGAGCACAAAAAGGCAGTTTGCATATGAAGCTGTTGATGAGCCCCTCCATGATGCCCTTAAAAAGCTTGAGGTCACATTTTTCAATTGTGTTGTGGACTCTGCTTTAATCTCCCTACAGGAGAGGTTTGAGACCATGAATCAAGTGAAGGAGAAATATGGAGTGCTGCTTGATTTCAGCAAAGTGAATGGGATGTCCAAGGAGGATTTAAAAAAACACTGCACTGAAGTACAGAAGACACTGACAGATAAGGGAGTAGCTGACATTGATGGACCTGAGATGATGCAGGAAATCATCAACCTTCCTCAGCTGCCACCACAGACGTCTGCTTTGGAAATGCTGTCATTTTTACATGACAATCAGCTTCAAGAGGTATATCCCAATCTGTGGATTGCTCTGCGTATTGCACTGACCCTGCCTGTCACAGTTGCCTCTGCTGAGCGAAGCTTTTCAAAGCTCAAACTCATTAAAACGTACCTGCGTTCATCAATGGGGCAGGAACGTTTAAGTGGTCTGGCTGTTATCAGCATCAATGGTGACGTGGCTCAGAAGCTATCATATGATGACCTTATAGCTGATTTTGCAACCAGAAAATGCAGGCGTGTGCCTCTCTAGGCCCTAGAGAGGCACACGCCTGCATTTTCTGGTTGTCAGAGTATGCCCTAGAGTCTAGGGCATACTCTGACAACGAATTGTAAAAATGTTTAACATAGTTACTTAAGGAATGTGGCTTTTGTGTTCAAATTCTTATTTTTCTTATTTAAGTTTCTTATTTAAATTCTATTGTGAAACTATTTGTAAATATATTAATAATAATACTATTATATTATATATATTATTTTTTTATAAAAAAAATTACACATTATTGCCAGGCTCTTTGTTCTTGTTCCAATGTTCAATTTTTGTTTCAGTATTTATTTGTAACAGTATTTTTAACCTCCTTTAACCTTATTTATTTGTTTAACTGTCATGTTTGTTGTTATTTAATTAAACAAATTCCACTGAGAAATTCAAAAGTATTAATGTTTTTTTTTTTTTTTTTTTCAGTGGCGGGGGGGGGGCACCATAAAGCATTTGTGCTTAGGGCACCCAAATGGCTAGCAACGGCCCTGAGTCTGATGAAGATGATGAGACAGCTGAGAAAAAGACGAGGCTGAAAGATGCAAATAATTTATTGATCAGTTCATAAAGTCAGTCTAACATTTGACTCATAATGCAGCATAATGCAGTTTTTGTTTACACGAGTTTACACTGGTGCACCAGGTCAGGTGGCTCAGACAGACATGATACTGTAATACTGCTGATCTCTAGTCTGTTTCATTAAAACCCCACAGAACAATTTTGATCTTGCAAACACCTGAACCTGAAGATAAATGCCTAAATAAATAAAATCAGATGCCTACTGATAAAGCACTGATGCTGATTGTCAGGGTAATATTTTAGGATTGTCATTTGCACTTAGAAACATATAATCATATATGCTTAGAGGTATATAATCGTTTCCATATTGATAGAATGTCTCATCCTTAGTAGGTCTTTAAGACTCTGTGTACCATGAGATGGGAGGTGTGCTGGGAGGTCATGGACAGGTCACACCTTGTCTTGTAATATATAGTGGGAGTACACATGCTCTGTATCTGTTCAGTTACAAGAGCCCTTTGTTTAGGTGGACCGCTGGACTCCTGGCGCCTATTTCTGCAGGAGGCGTTCACAGGGTCATATTTTGACCCACACACATACACACACCCACATTTCCACACACATACACACATCAGCACACACAGACAGGTACTCTTTTAAGATGTCACATGTTAATGAAACTATGGAATAATAAGAATCGTATGGAATAAAATGATTGTTGATTGAGCATTTATACACCGAGTGTTGTCCTTCCTTCAGCCCAAAGATGAAAGAATTGGGAGAATTTAACAATATTCATGTAACCACAATAAAAAGCAGGGGAGCTGACAGACAGTGACGGGGTTCAAGCGGTAGGAACAGCGCTTGGTCTCGGTCGTCTCCCTCATGCACAAGATCACACAAAAAGCTCTGGTGTGTTGTTTTTCTGCTGCAGTGTTCTCTCAATTGTTCCAGCAAGGGTTGTACTTAGACAAACCTAACACTGATATTGTCACATACAGGACACTTGTAACACAGTAAGGGGAATTGTTGAAAAGAATATATCAATGGGCCAATAGGTTCGACTATAGGAGCACAAGGATGTATTTATATGAGACACAGAGACAAGAATGTAACTGAAATAAACCATAAGGTTGACAAGCACAGGTTAAAGACACTTTACAATTGTAGAAAGGAAACTTACAAAAAATGAAAGAAAAGTTAAACACATAAACTACTAAAACAATAACTTGGCCAAGTGTTACTTTTGGTTTTCAATGTTGGGTTTCTGTTAGGATGCCTGGGTCGTTGACCCAGGGGTTTTGAGTTTATTATATTATTTATACTTTTTAGTCTTTGGTTTCTTTGAGTTCTGTCTTATAGTTTATGTCTCTGTCTTCTCTAGCTGCTCTGTCTCCCCTGTCAGCTGTATCCCCTTGTCTAGTTCGCGTTTCTGTGTGTCCTTAGTGGCTATATCCCCGTGTCCAGTCAGTGTTTGTGTCTGTCCTGGTCCCACATCTCTGTTCCCTCTGTAGTGCCTGCATGTGAGTCTGTGTTATGTGTTTCCTGTTTTACTTTGAAGGTCTCTGTCTTATCTCAGTGTGTTCAGTTTACGCTTCTTTGGTCTCGTCAGTTCTGATTTGCCCCAGCTGTGTTTCCCTCCTGTTACTCATTCCCTGATTGCTCCTTTTGTGTATTTAAGCCCTGTGTTTCTCTGTGTCCGTGTCGCGATCTACCGTTTATTTTGCTGTGTGTTTTGTCAATCCGCCGGTGTTAGTTTATTTTTTGACCTTTTTCCCAGTTATGTTATGTTTGAGTTCAGCATTAAAGCTGTTTTGGTTTAAGTTCTGTCTCCGGAGTCTGCACCTTGGGTCCTATTCCTGTCTGCACACAGCCACACCTAACAGGTTTCAACTTTGGGTTTCAATGCTCGGGTGCACCCTAGTAACCTGACTCCTTAACTTTTATAGAAACAGATTACTCCAATGTACATTCAAATGAAAATCTCACACTCTTTTCACATGTGGAGAATGTTCTACACAACAGCTTATTATTCAAAGTCCCAAATTAAAAAATGGGTATAGTCCAAAAAAATCCCAGGATGTGAAAGTCTCATGTATAACCAGCTGTGTGTGAAAGTGTGAGTGATACAGTCCTACCACACCACAAGGTGCAGCAGATCATCAAGTGGAAAAGAAACTAATCTCAGTCTCTTTAAGTCCAGGTGGGAAGGCTCGCCATCTATTTCACTGTGTTGCTGTTATTTGGGTTAGTTATAAGTTGCACTTATAACGGTGTACAGAGAGTTGAGCGTACGAAGCAGAGAATGTTGTGAGCGCAAGCAACACATTGCGAGCAAGCGCAAATGAAAAAACTGAGCGAGAGGGGGTGCTATTGTGTGTGTATATGGATAAGCGCAAACACTGAAATACGTTTCTTGCACGCAGCAATGAATTTTGTTCACTCAAATTCAGCTTTTGTATGCTCAAAATAAATTTCTCCTCAAAATGCAACACTTGCACCTGCATTTTTTTTTTAAGTGCGCTCAAATTTTTTTTACGTGCGCTCAGAATAGTGGCACAAAAATAACGCCATACCTCCCTTGTTGCGCTGAATCATAGTGTAACTCATAGCACTGACTCACTCACCCCCTCCCTCCTGGCTCACAGCTTCTTCTTCTTCTTCTTGGTTGGCAACCAATCTTAAGGCACTTTACCTCCCCCTGGCTCACAGCTCAGTGGACATTTAGATGAAAAAATATATATTTGACACATTTAAGGAAAATACCAATAAAATAAAATAAAAATGAATAAATGTCCCCTTTAGAATTTTTTTTGCTCTGTTTTGCTCTAAAGAAAATAGTTGTTTTCTTTTACAATCATCCATCTAAGCAGTAGGATTTACATTAAAAGAGAAACAAATTAAGTTTGAGTGAAAATATACATTTTTGCACTCTCTGGTCAACTGACTCAGTGACTCAAGAAACCCAATACACTTTGGTGAGTGACTCATTAACACTCGATTCAGTAAAAAGAATCAAATTTACCATCACTACTGCACGTTACTTCCGCTACCAACAATTACAAAACAAAGTTCCACAATTAAAGGAAACTTACAAATATAAACACAAGAAAAACATTGGAACACTTCACTGTTAGTTACAAGCATTGTTATGGAAACAAAACACCATGGAGGAGCTCTGTAGTTTGAACCAACCTGCAGCATGTGCAGTTGAAAAGACATAACTAAAATAACACATGGAAACATGCTCACTGGGATGGTTTAACTAACAGAGCAATGAACCTGAGATTTGATTCTGTCCCTTGCACTGTTTCACTCTGAACTAAAATGGGATTTCAACAGAACAGAACAAGCACAGGTGGGATCAAGAACCAGCCCAACAAGATGGTTTTCACACTGAAGTCGGATTTTTGTGCATATTCAGATGTGTTCCTGTTGCCTCTATCATATGCCCGACCAGTGAGAATTAGAACCTCTTAGCCTGAGGCCGAGTTATTTTTTGTGAACGAGTGGTGAGCATATTTGGATGAGAGGCACTGCACAGTAAACAGTATTAGAGATGGACCGATCCGATATTACGTATCGGTATCGGTCCGATACTGACCTAAATTACTGGATCGGATATCGGAGAAAAATAAAAAATGTAATCCGATCCATTAAATATCACGAAAGCACCTCACAAAACTTGCAACACGCCGTAACTCGCCTCAGAACGTTAGCACGTCGGAGCAGTATGCATCACGTGATAGAGCGGCTGTGGCATGCGGGACCTGTAGGTGGTCTGGATAGCATTTGGAGCTTCGCTAGCAACCCGGCATTTCATCTCCGACAAAGTTATCCCGAGAGAAGTAAAGCAAGTGTGTAAGTCCATCTCTGAATGCAAAGCATTCCTGCGTTAAGCTTAACAAGCGACTGCCTCTTCTTGCTGCTACTTCAATCATGAAACTGCTTAATGATCAGCTGATCAGCTTTTCTGTCGCGAGTCCGTCTCTCTTGTTTGTTTTTGGCCCACTTTGCACCAGAAAGAGGAAACCAGCGGCTGAACAACAGCAGCACGTTTAAGCTTGATAAGCTGTTGTTAGAATTTATTTAATATTACTTTCTACTCGAGGATCTTTTTCTACGTAGCTGACGGCTGGTAACTGTGCAGGGGCGGATCTAGCCACAGTTTAGCCAGGGTGGGCCGCTATTGGCTAATT